>NC_088413.1:69378757-69468757 GCF_034236695.1 Oncorhynchus nerka
CATGTACTGTATGTATGTATATATAATGTAAATATAGATGACCCCAACACTCACCTTCAGAGAGTTCGCAACCTGTATCTCCTTCTCTCTATCCTGGATTTTATTCTGGGATTCTTGATGTTCTCCCAGAACTGTTTCTGCAGAAAAAGATGAAATTAATTTAGCCATTTATTACATCCTACTCTGTATTTCTACAAAAACTAGAAAATTCAATTTTCCAACAATTTGTATTCAAGCATGTCATGTTTGAAACATGTTATGCCCTGCATGGACTTAATGAGATGCAATGTATTCCTCAAAGACACATGTAGTCCTAGCAACAGTGATTGAATGTTTATCTACTGTATGTACTTTGACATTTCAGTTGTGTCACAGTAGTAGACAAAACATTTCCTTATAGTTATGAGGCAAGGGTAACAAGAGTAATTATTAGACTGTTTAAATGCAAATATGTGATATCTAACAGCAGAGTTCCATTCTTACCTGTTTCTAAGTCCTCTCTGCTGCAGCTGACACTGTATCATGGCCTTTATGTTCATCCATCATACAAAAACAACAGCTACACTGCTGAACGGTACGGCAGTAAACCTCCAGTATTTTGTCATGACGAGAACAGATCTTCTACTGTAGTTGTGTGGAGGCTTTGACCAGCTTGTGTTTCTTTAAGGGAGCTACTTCACAGTGACGCTGGAGGTGAGTCTCACAGTAAGAGGCCAGACACACTCTCCCAATGCCGAAATCACACTCCACATCTCCAGGTCCAACATAATAGTGAGCAGGAGGAGAAGTTTGGAGTTATTCTGTCGTCTTCAGTTTCTCCACCAATTCAGCCAGAAGAGTGTTTTTTTTCCACAGAACGGGCCTGGAGATTAAGCTTTCCTTACACTGGGGGCAGCTGTAGACCACCTTCGAATCATCCTGGTCGAAGCAGCCGTTAATGCAGCCCATACAGTAGCTGTGTCCACAAGCAATAGTCGCTGGATTCTTCAGTAGATCCAGACAGATAGAACAACTGATCGAATCCATAGCCTCTGTCATTTTCAAACACACACCAACAAACAGCAAGAGTACCAGATAGCTTTATGTTTCGTTTTCCTTCAAATGTTTCTTCAAAGGAGTAGGAGTGGCTTGTGTTCTGTCAACGGTGGCTTCCTGATTCTGTTTATGAACTCAGATTTAGCTACCAGTTCTGGCCAGCAGAGGGCACAAGTCGCCCGTCACTGTCAGAGTGAACATTCTCGTCAAACTGGCCCTTTTGGAGATATGTGAAGATTTTTTGTGAATTTGTTTAGCTCCCAATATGCAGTGGAAATCGTGAAATCTGTTACTGTGTGAATTAAATTGTTATGTTTGGATTGTTTCATGAGTTCATAAAGAGCTACGCATTTTAAACGTTTTAATTGTACTGTAAGTGCTATTGATTTAGTTACAGCGGAACTTTTGTTTTGTTCGTCAGACTGAAGATTGTTCAAAGAGGAGCGACACAGGAGGAGCGCTTCTATCATTTAAATGTAGTCTTACTCTGAGTAGTATGTAATGTATAATGTAATACTATTAGTTGAATTGAGAAATTGCATTATGGTAGCTCTTCCAGATGTATTTAACTAGGCAAATCAGTTACGAATACATTCTTATTTAAAATAACTGCCTTGTCAGGGACAGAACGACAGATCTTTACCTTGTCAGCTCGGGGATTCGATTTATATGGCACAACGTTCTAACCACTAGGCTACCTGCCCCAATTATCTGGCGTCTGAATAATTGCATAACGGTGAAATGTTAATTAAAGTCATAGCCTACTAAGCGGTGACGCAAGGCTCGCTACCTTGACTAGATCCTAGAGACGCAGATATTGGAGTCAGATTGATACATGTAGTTTATTATTATATTCAACCATTTCTACACTTCTACATAATGGTTGGATAATTTCCATCCACCTACAGTAATATATGCATAATTGTTAAGGAACTACACTGTTGCATGTTCAATGAAAATCACTGTATACTACCTGACGATCTCACAACAAAACAGATTTCAGTTGAAATGTGTTAAGATATTTAGGAAAAAGTCAGCCTGCAACTATACACAGTACAAGTCAAAAGTTTGCACACCTTTATTTGTACTATTTTCTACATTGTAGAATAATAGTGAAGACATCAAAACTATGAAATTACACATATGGAATCATGTGTTAAACAAATAAAAAAATATTTAACATTTGAGATTCTTTAAAGTTGCCACCCTTTGCCTTGATGACAGCTTTGCACACTCTTGGCAATATCCCAATCAGCTTCATTAGGTAGTCTCCTGGAATGCATTTCAATTAACAGGTGTGCCTTGTTAAAAGTTCATTTGTGGATTTTTTTCTCCTTCTGAATGTGTTTGAGCCAATCATTTGTGTTGTGACAAGATAGGGGTGGTATACAGAAGATAGCCCTATCTGGTATAAGACCAAGTCCATATTATGGCAAGAACAGCTCAAATAAACAATGAGAAACGACAGTCCATCGTTCTTTAAGACATGAAGTTCAGTCGATACGGAAAATGTCAAGAACTTTTAAAGTTTCTTCAAGTGCAGTCGCAAAAACCATAAAGCGCTATGATGAAACTGGCTCTCATGAGGACCACCACAGGAAAGGAAGACCCAGAGTTACCTCTGATGCAGTCTCAGATTACAGCCCAAATAAATGCTTCACAGAGTTCAAGTAACAGACACATCTCCACATCAACTGTTCAGAGGAGACTGCATGAATCAGGCCTTCATGGTAAAATTGCTGCAAAGAAACCACTTCAAAAGGACACCAATAATAAGAAGAGACTTGCTTTGGCCAAGAAACACGAGCAATGGACATTAGACTGGTGGAAATCTGTCCTTTGGTCTGATGAGTCCAAATTTGAGATTTTTGGTTCGAACCGCTCTGTCTTTGTGAGACACAGAGTAGGTAAACTGAGGATCTCCGTATGTGTGGTTCTCACCATGGAGGAGGGAGGTGTGGTGGTGATTTTCTGGTGACACTGTCTGTGATTTATTTAGAATTCAAGGGACACTTAACCAGCATGGCGACCACAGAATTCTGCAGCAATATGCCATCCCATCTGGTTTGCGCTTAGTGGGGCTATCATTTGTTTTTCAACAGGATAATGACCCAAAACATACCTCCAGGCTGTGTCAGGGCTATTTGGCCAAGGAGAGTGATGGAATGCTGCATCAGATGACCTGGCCTCCACAATCACTTGACCTCAATCCAATTGAGATGGTTTGGGATGAGTTAGACTGCAGAGTCAAGGAAAAGCAGCCAACAAGTGCTCAGCATATGTGGGAACTCCTTCAAGACTATTGGAAAATAATTCCAAGTGAAGCTGCTGGAGAGAATGCAAAGAGTGTGCAAAGCTGTCATCAAGGCAAAGGGTGGCTACTTTGAAGAATCTCAAATATAAAATATATTTTGACTTGTTTAACACTCTTTTGGTTACTACATGGTTGCATGCATGTTATTTCATAGTTTTGATGTCTTCACTATCATTCTACAATGTAGAAAATAGTAAAAATAAAGACAAATCCTTGAATGAGTAGGTGTGTCCAAACTTTTAACTGGTACTGGAAGTATTCACAGCAATTACAGCTGTGAGTATTTTGGGGTATGTCTCTAAGAGCTTTGCACACCTGGAAAGTACAATATATGCACATTAGTATTTTTTAATTCTTCAAGCTCTGTCAACTTGGTTGTTGATCATTGCTAAACAGCCATGTTCAAGTCTTGCCATAGATTTTCAAGCCAATTTAAGTCAAAACTGGAACTAGGCCACTCAGGAACATTCAATGTCCTCCTGGTAAGCAACTCCAGTTTATATTTGGCCTTGTGTTTTAGGTTTAGTCCTGCTGAAAGTTAAATTTGTCTCCCAGTGTCTGTTGGAAAGCAGACTGAAACAGGTTTTCCCCTAGGACTTTGCCTGTGCTTAGCTGTATTCCGTTTATTTTTATCCTAAAAAACTCCCTTTCCAATGACAAGCATACCAATTAGATGATGCAGCCACCACCATGCTTGAAAATATGTGGTACTCAGTGATGTGTTGTGTTGGATTTGCCCCAAACGTAACACTTTGTATTCAGGGCATAAAGTTAATTCCTTTCCCACATATTTTGCCGTTTTTCTTTAGTGCCTTATTGCAAACAGGGTGCATGTTTTGGAATATTTTTTATTCTGTACAAGCTTCCTTCTTTTCACTGTGTTTTAGGCCACTAGATGCAAATCACACACTAGCTGACACTCAAATACACTGCACTGAACATAGGCAGAGACCTAGCCAATGAATGTGAATGTTCAATTTAGTTTCATTATATCCTTACCTCAAAGAAATACAAATGTATGCTTTACCTCGCAACAAGCATGCCAGAGCCAAAACAGATTGTGAAGAGATAAATGAAATCCTTGTAGAATCCTTGTACCATCTAAATGAATGTGAAATATATTTTCCATAGCAAAAAATAGTGTATTTGTACAAAATCAAAGTGAAAGATGCAAAAACAAAACTTAATAACGGGAAGCATAGAAATAGCTTATAGAAAACAGATCTACCGCTTTTTAGACTTGCTTTCAGTGAGAATGACAGATCTATAACACACATTTGTTTATGAATTTGATCGGGTTGCCCAAAAAGTTAAATATTGTAGCTTTAAGTAAAATCTCCACCCACCCTGGGCACCATGCCATGCAAAAGGTTGCTGAACGTCGATCCTTATCTCAGAACATGGGCTTATGTCGCATTCATATCAACTGGGAACTTGTAAATCTTTGACTTCCGAGTGTTCAAGATAACTGGGAACTTTGGAAAAAACTAACTCAGAGAGGGAAAAATATTTTAGAATGTTCATCCAACTCGATATTCCAAGTCATAAACTGTTTTTTTCCCCTAGAGCCCCGACTTTCCGACCTGAAGATCACTAATGTCATGATTTGACCTTTTTTCGAGTTCCCAGTTGTTTAGAACGCGGCATGGAACCTCGGTAAAAACTAGGTCTATTAATGACGTCAGTGATCTTTAGGTTGGAAAGTCAGAACTCTAGAAAGATGCCAGAGTTTTTCTAGAATTCCGAGTTGGTTGACCGCTCAAAACAATTTTTCCTGTCAGAGTTAGTATTTTTCGAGTTCCCAGTTGTATTGAATGCTTGAAAGTTGTTTTGAACATGACATAAGCCCATGTTCTGACTTAAGGATGAACGTTCAGCAACATTTTGCATGGTCTGGTGCCCCGGGTTGGCAACACATTCAAAACATGCCGTGTTCAAAACAATCATGACCTTAGGTCGGAAAGTTGGAGCTCTAGAAAAAGGCCAGAGTTCCCGAGTTGGAATTCTGAGTTGGATTACTATTCAAATAAACATTTCCCAGTCTGAGCTCATTTTTTTTGAGTTCCCAGTTGTTTTGAACACATTGAAGTGGGAATTCTGAGATTTGTACATGGTACCAGTTGTCTTGAATATGGTGCTTTCAAGACAACGGTGAACTCCGAAAAGAACGAGGTCAAATCATGACAGTGATTTTCAGGTCAGTGACCTTCAGGTTGGATGACTGTTCAAAACGATTTTTTCCCCCAAGTTCCCAGTTGTCTTGAACGCACTAAAGTCGGAGATGTCCGAGTTCTGAGTTGTTATGAATGCGAAATTTTTGTTCTCCAAGTGGAATGCCTCATATGTACATGGGAGGAGTCCACGTGAGACACAGTCGACTTCAAATTTGATTCGTTTGGGAAAATGTACATAATATTTTCTGTGTCGTCCACATACATCTGATTGGTCACTTGAAATCACTTTCTCCACACGATAGGCTGAGAAATGTCATGGAGGGGGAGCTCGGAATATATCCCTCCGCCCACACTGTCTTTGTTGTCGTTGGTGCTGTTTGATATGTGCTGAAGATTTTGGTGGCGCTGTAACACGGATGACAACCAACTAGCCTGGTAGTCCGTCGCAGCGGCAACAGCAGTTTTTCAACGGAGGAGAGTGTATCTGCGACGGCGAAGAGGAGCAAGGATTCACGGCCTCAATAATGGCTACTGAAACCACATCGTCCTGCACTGGCTCCAATTTACTGCAGCCGATAAGCGAGATAATCAATCTTCCTCTAGACCAGGTAAAACATATTTTTGAATTGATTATCTCCTTGGTTTTGGTGTACTGCTGTAGGTTAACTGGTTTTATTAGTGATGCAGAGATTGTAGCGTGCAGGCTACAATAACCTCATTGAATGCCGTCTTAATCAGAAAGTCAGAGACGTCATTCGCTAGATTGTTGCATTATTGTAAAAAATGTTTTAGGCCTACTAGATACTAATATTTTTACATTTTCGAAATGGTTGGAGAATTTGTTAACTTAAGCTTCTCGTGTATTGTTGAATTGTTTGGATTGTTAACTGTAGGATGTATTAGGCCTAACACTTGCTTATTGAAAGTTCCATTCATTCAACACTTTCCACCTAGGCTGCGCCACTGTTGCAAAACTTATAGGCCTATACTACCACGAATCGTTTTTTTTCCACACAGACAAAGCGGTCTACATTGACATCTTCTCAAGCGAGTAATTCATCAACCCTTTAAATCAATTAAATTGATACCAGTGTCTCTCCTAGCTAATCGCTTATTATTTAATGCGATTAGACTTGCCTACCACAATCAGTGTCCTGCTGTGTGTGACGTAGCCCACCAGTTGTGTAACAAGGTGTGGTCCATTGATAACTATTGCATATCGCGAGGGGTCGTTTTGACGTTAGCCTGCTAATGCTTGCATTCTAATCACATTTCCGTTTATCACACACACACACACACAGCGGACTTTGTTAATACTCTGCTGTGTCACTGTGAGCCCTCTCTTCAATCATATCAAACTGTATCTTCCAGAGATCCCCAGGGGTTGTGTACAGCAGCATATGAAAAAACAGTTGGTCCCTCCAAATATGTGATGGGGACAGTAACCCAATACTGTTTCAAATCAATATGAACACTCAACCTCGTGTCTCTTTGCTATCACTGAATTGTCCTTTTACGGAGTAGGGCTGGGCGGAATATCGTATTTTACTATATACCAGTATTGATGCATGGATAGGATTGTGTTTTTACTTCACCTTCTATAATTGTATTTACATGTTTGGTTTCTTAAATTTGATACGCATCTACTGCGCGTGTAATGTCCGTTTTTATAGTAAACTCGTTTGCTACTTGAGTCGTATTTCTCTCAACTGCTGCATGCCTCTACTCACACCAAACCCTGCCCCTCAAGGAGCGAGCAGTGGCTCCACCACGGAGTCACGAACACTTTCTTGCCGTTCACTCTGCAGTCTCCACGGTCAGACAGATGCAGTACTGTGTTGGTGACAACGACGCTGCTTTCCACAAGTGTTCAATAATTACTATTAGTTTGTATCTTGCTAGTTTGTCTTTTCTTAGCAAGTTGTTGCTAAAATCCATCTTGTTAGCCGCTAATGCTAATCGCTAGCTAGCTTTCTAAATGTTATAAGAGTCGGAGCAAACGCAGATGGCTAAAACAGCCTGGTGCTGGTGTAGGCCTAGCTAGCCTACCATTGCACAAACATTCCTATCTTAAATAAGAGCGGCATAGGTGAATCATGAATGTTACTACTTCAATGAGGTTTAACGGTGATTGGTATCCAATAAGTAGTCCGTCATTGTAAATAATAATTTGTTCTTAACTGACTTGCCTAGTTTAAAGGTTACATGTAAAATAAATAAATGTATTACCGCCACCTACTAGACTGGAGTATAACTCCCTTATACTTAAAATAAATAAATAAACAAAACCCTTACATCTAATCCTACACTCACTAAAAAGCCACCACCACACTCCACTATTTAAATCGATCTAGTCCTACCTCAGGCCAACTGCCTGAAAGGACGGGACACCACCACTCAACACACCCTGTAACTCTTTTGACATCAAGTCTCCTACACCCAATTACCTCTGCAGCTCGCCTCAACCTAAATTTTCTGCAATTTCGGTTCCATCCCTGCAGTACATTTGCTAACCATTATTATAAATGCTGACAACTTCTGCACTGCTCTAACCCTGGAAACCTCAACCTGTTTCTCTCACACCGGACATTTCTGAACCCTAGTCCCATCGGCACCCCGACAATTAACACGTACCATTACTTTTCCCAATGCTACACATTCCTTTGTCTCATGCCCTTCTGCACACTTCTCACCCTTAGGAACCTCCCTCATACACATGGCTGCCTAATGGCCATAGTCTTGACACCTGTAACAACGTAATGTATTTGGCACAAAAGCTCATACAGGATAACTTATACACAGTGCATTCGGAAAGTATTCATACCCCTTGACTTTCTCCACATTTTGTATCCTTATTCTAAAATGGCTTTGTTTCCCCCTTATCAGTCTACACACACTTCCCCTGTCTTTGATCAGGCATACAGCTCACTCTGCTTACTCTTTCTACCATTCTTCTTTAACAAACCATCTCCCTTTTCCCGCCATTCCTCCTCTGTATTCCAAGTATACGGCAGGGTAGCCTAGTGGTTAGTGTTGGACTAGTAACCGGAAGGTTGCAAGTTCGAATTCCCGAGCTGACAAGGTACAAATCTGTTGTTCTGCCCCTGAACAAGGCAGTTAACCCACTGTTCCTAGGCCGTCATTGAAAATTAGGATTAGTTCTTAACTGTCTTGCCTAGTTAAATAAATAAAAATACGTCTCCTTATGAATATAGTGCACTTCTCCGGGCATACATCTTGTTCTCGCCCTCTCAAGGGATGCCGTTTTCCTTCTCTCCAGCCCGTCCAGACACAACAACGCATGGCTATGTTATCTCTCTCTCCTCTTATCTCTGTTGGCTTGCATATTTACAAAATGGGGAAGAGTATTCTGCACAAAATATCTTTAATCTCAGTCGCACTCAGCAGGGAGAAAAATGATGAATAGCATGGGCAGGGATCTGCCATCAGATTGTCCACATCAGGTGAAGAGTTTGGTCATTGTGGTTTAAACAATAACACAATACATAATTAAATGGAATATAGGTAACAACATAGTGTCCAGCTCTAGAGTTGGCCACTCTTTACATAGCCAATGGCTGGTGGTCTATATTACCTTAGCTGTCTATGGCTCAAGTAGCTCTAAATTAAATGCAGTCACCTCCAAAATGATTGGCCCTTTAATAAAGATGAGCAAAACATTTTATACTGATATAACTACTCAGAGGAGACATTTTCTTAGACCATTCTTCCATACAGAATCTTTCCAGGTCCTTCATATACTTCGGTCTGTGCTTATGGACTGCCCTCATTTCAAACCACATGTTTTCAATGGGGTTCAAATCCAGAGACTGAGATGTCTTATTGCAAAATGTTGATATTGTGGTCATTTAACCATTTCTTTGTGGATTTGATGTGTGCTTGGGGTCATTGTTTTGCTGGAAGATCCACTTGTGGCCAAGTTTCAGCCTCCTGGCAGAGGCACACAGGTTTTTGGCTAAAATGTTATGGTACTTGGTAGTGTTCATGACGCTATTGTCCTAACAAGAGCCCTAGGACCAGTGGAAGCAAAACAAAATATCCACCACCATAGTTTACAGTAGGTATGAGGTTATTTTCTGCACATGTATCCATCTTTTGACGACAAACCCACCGCTGGTGTGTGTGACCAGTCTCTGCCGCTGAAAAGCATCCCCATAGCATGATGCTGCCACAGCCATGCTTCACGGTAGGGATGGTGTTAGACGGGTGATGAGCTGTGCCTGGCTTTCTCCCTACAGAGCGCTTTGCATTCAGGACAAAGAGTCAAATGTTTCTCATCAGACCACAGAATCTTTTGCCTTATGCTCTGATTCTTTCACGTGTGTTTTTGCAAACTCCAGGTGTGCTATCATGTGTATTATTTTTTTCTTCCCAGGAGTGGCCACTCTCCCATAAATCCCAGATTGGTGAGGTGCTGTAGACTGTCCTTCTGGCAGGTTCTCCCAGCTCAGCCAATGAACTCTCGTTCTTTCATAGTGTGCCTTGGGTTCTTGGTCACCTCCCTGACCAAGGTCCTGATTGCCCGGTTGCTCAGTTTGGTTGGATGGCCAGCTCTAGGCAGTCTGGGTAGTTCCATATTTCCCAATGATGGAGAGCACTGCTCTCGGAAACTTTAAACAGTCTTGAAATTGTTTTAAATTCATTACAATTCTGTCTTGGAGATCTATGGACAGTTCCTTGGACTTTAGTGTATTTTTTATTTAACTAGGCAAGTCAGTTAAGAACAAATTGTTATTTACATTGACGGCCTACCCCGGCCAAACCCTCCCCTGGCCAAACCCTCCCCTAACCCGGACGAGACTGGGCCAATTGTGCGCTGCCCTATGGGACTCCTGATCACGGCCGGTTGTGATACAGCCCAGGATCAAACCAGGGTCTGTAGTGATCAAATTTATTTATATAACCCTTCTTAGATCAGCTGATATCTCAAAGTGCTGGTCAGAAAACCAGCCTAAAACTCCAAACAGCAAGCAATGCAAGTGTAGAAGCACGGTGGCTAGAAAAAAAACTCCCTAGAAAGGCCAAAACCTAGGAAGGAACCAGGAGAGGAACCAGGCTATGAGGGGTGGCCAGTCCTCTTCTGGCTGTGCCGGGTGGAGATTATAACAGAACATGGCCAAGATGTTCAAATGTTCATAAATGACCAGCATGGTCAAATAATAATCACAGTGGTTGTCAAGGGTGCAACAGGTCAGCACCTCTACCGCTCCTGCTGTCTCTAGAGAGTTGAAAACAGCAGTTCTGGGACAGGTAGCCTGTCCGGTGATTCCTGAGATGCAGTGCCACTCTGGAGCCCTGATTGTAGTATAGTTTCTGACATGGACTATCAACTGTGGGACCGTTTTTTATATAGACTGGTGTGTTTTTCTAAATGTCCAAACAATTGAATTGGCAACAGGTGTACTCCAATCAAGTGGTAGTCGTCTCAAGGAAATTGATTGTACCTGAGCTCCATTTGGAGTGTCATGGCGAGGGGTATGAGTACTTATGTAAATTTGATATTTATGTCACATTTATTGAAAATTAAATACAACATTTCTGAAAACATGTTTCCACTTTCTCATTATGTATGTATGTATCTATCTAGGCTCATCCATTTTGAATTCAGGCTGTAACACAACAATGTGGGATAAGTCAAGGGGTATGAATACTTTCTGGAAGCACTATCAGTCCTATGGGTTCTACTTCACTTGCATGAGTCATGATTTTCTGCCATTCATTGATGTCATGTTTCAGAACGCCCTATACAGCGAACACAGGAAGTACAGGAAATTAGAATTGGGTTAGATGCGCTTTACTCTTTTATGTGTGCATGAAAATATGAAGGAGCCGGTCGTTTGAAGTTGACGAGTGCCTTTTGCTTTGCCAACTGAACTTTAGCAATTACTCATATTAGCAAACTTATTTTCATTTCAAACGTAAAATTTCTCTAGTATAGGCTACTTATCGTGATGAATAAGTGTTCATTTTCTGGATGGTAAAACGTTTTCAGTGTATAGAAAAGATAATGGTACTATATATTTTTAAATAAGATTATTGATAATTGACAATCACATAAATAAAAACTTGACAGTCGGGGAGAATCTAAAATTGTCATTGCGTGGGGCCCCCCATTGATTTTACTTTTGAGTCACTCCGATAGCACAAGGCATAAGCAATGGAAAAATGTGTAGCATTGTAGGAAATTGACTTTAAAAGGGCAAACCATTTCTGCGGCCAAGAGGGCCTCTAAAACTGCGCCATTGGCCACGCCCGCTACCCCCTAACTTCGCTACCGATGTCGTAGTTCTGTAATGTGGGCAGTGTAATCTGAGTAGGCCCCAGCCAGCTCCCCTCCCTGCTTTCTTGGTGTAGGCCTGCTATGAAATTGGCTCTCCACATGAAGTGCTTTGGCCCCTTCTATACTTCTGTACCACACCCCTTTCACCCACACTGAGGCAAGCTTGTGTGGGTGGGACTTGTTATAGCATGCCTGCAGGTTGACATACTCTTGGTAATGTGATCACCTGTCTGGCTTTAAAGGAAGTCTTTGGTCTAGCTTGTCATGCTGAGAAGTTCTTATTAGGATAGGTTGTTCAACATAATTAGCCTAGTTCTATGGTTAGTCAAATGAATAGCCTAGGGGTTTCTCGTAGGCCCATTGGCATTAGTATGAGTCACTGCACAAGTGTTCATTCTGTGTAACATATCATTGACCATTGCCTGGGGGCCAGGAGTGGCCCGTGAGTGTCACAGGAATTCCAGATATGCAACCAGGTATTGTTGCTCTATAATGACATGTTCTGGCAACACTGTCATTTGACCACATGCCTAATCCCGTGCTGTGAAATAGCGTTTATAATCCAAACCCTGCATTCCTTAATAGGGTAATTATTGTTGTGGTTTCATCTTTTTCCATATTAGTCCATCTGCTGTAATAACTGGTGCAAATAGCATTAGTGTAGAATTGTTTAAGAAAGCTGTGTCTGATTGGTCGTGAATGCACTCTCTTTAGAATGATGTATGTTCAAGTAAACCGCTTGGCTGAGTCGGGCCTCTCGCTCCTTCATCTTTGTCAAACATCAGCATGACTACGTTCCAATTAGAGAGGGAGAGAAGGAAACACTCCCAGAGTAATATTTAGCTTTTCGTGTGAAAATCATTGGTGTCGTGACACTTTTCTAAGCAATGGCTGAACTGAATGTGTCAATGTCACACAGCAAAGTACATAGATCACTATATTTGTTAACTCCACAGCATTTCTTATAATACATTATGGTAATAGTAAATTATGAAATTCAATTTTACCCTTCCATGTACCTCCTTGAGAAAGTAGTGGACTCTGAGGCCCTTAACCACACTACAATGCCAGACTTCAAGGCTTTTGTCAACTCTCGTATGACGCTGACCAGCCTGTTACAATGAAGTCGTAAGCCTCAGAACGCCAATGCTCTAAGGCAGGGGTTTACTCTGCAGCGCTGGGACTTTTCCTCTGGAGAAAGCATACTTTGTACCAATGATGCTTCACATTGTATGTTTAAAGCATTCACTACTAATGAAGAACTACTCTGCTCTGTGGTTTTATTGGAATACAGTTTAATGCACATAATGTGATTGTTGTGGATAGTCAGGGTAATATAATAGTTTAAAACATGTCCATGCTTTGCAAGAAGTGTGATTTCTGTAATCTGTTTACATGGACACATCTGAAATCAGGCTACTGATGGGCCTTTTGATAAATGCAGAAAATTACCAATCAAAATAAACGTTCTACCACAGTGACTGTTGTTTCTGTGAAGACTTTTTGATTCGGAGTTCGGACATATAAAGTTTGAAAACTATAAGATGCATACTTATAGTTTTTAAGAACTCACTTCACTCGCGCATAAGAGGGAGGCTTGCGCTACCTGGTGCTGGCACATACGCAGCTCATATACACCGCTGTAATGCCTATCAAGCTGTTTACATGTCCTAATCATTGGAAATATTGCTCAGAAAACTAGGTATTTTAATCGGTGTATACTTCAATTATGACTTCCATTTTAAGTTCAGCAGAGCAAGGTGTTGACATGACTAATGCCTTACTTGGCCTTCTGCCATAATCAGTTTATTAAATTGTTAGTGTGCATGTAAAAGTTGTCTGTGGTTTTATTTCTCCATGTCTGTAAGACCAGCCTTCTCTTGTTGCTGCTCCGCTTGCTATGGGCCTGCTGTGTTGTCACCTCCCTCTGTGGTTTATAATGGAGGAAGGCTGGTTGCTAGCCCCCTAGTGATGGCTCAGTAATGGAGGAAGGCTGGTCCCTAGCCCCGTAGTGGTAGTTCAGTAATGGAGGAAGGCTGGTCCCTAGCCCCGTAGTGGTAGCTCAGTAATGGAGGAAGGCTGGTTGCTGATCCCTAGTGGTGGCTCAGTAATGGAGGAAGGCTGGTCCCTAGCCCCGTAGTGGTAGCTCAGTAATGGAGGAAGGCTGGTCCCTAGCCCCGTAGTGGTAGCTCAGTAATGGAGGAAGGCTGGTCCCTAGCCCCGTAGTGGTAGCTCAGTAATGGAGGAAGGGTCCCTGGCCCCGTCTCAGTAATGGAGGAAGGCAGGTCCCTAGCCCCGTAGTGGTAGCTCAGTAATGGAGGAAGGCTGGTTGCTGGTCCCTAGCCCCCTAGTGGTAGCTTAGTAATGGAGGAAGGCTGGTTGCTAGCCCCCTAGTGATGGCTCAGTAATGGAGGAATGCTTGTTGTGGTTGCTAGTCCCTAGCCCAGTAGTAATGGCTCAGGGACTGAAAGCCTGATCCCTGATTTCTCAGGGGAGGCTCATTCCCTTCCCTGCTCTCTCTAATTGGTGCACCTCAGGGGAGTATATTTGTTCCAATAGATTTTTTTTTTGCTGCTTACTTATGTGTAGTGCTACAGATGTACTGAAGAAGGATGATGAGCCAGTGTGATTTCTCCAGGGATATGGTTAGTGTTGGTCATAATATAAGAGCTCCTAAGGAGCTTGAGGAGCAAACTCATAGCCCAAAACTTAACATGGTGTAACTATTGCCCAAGGACCTGCATTCATTTGGCTACAGTTCTCATATTGGATTAGTACTGACCAGAACACTATCAATTGTTCAATTGAGGTTTTATTGAATTCTCAGTAAGTCGACCGCACAATTTTATAAAACTACAAGAAGGACCAGGACCTCCCCCCTAGTATTACTCGTCATTATTCCAAAGGCCAATCACACTCAGATCAATCAATTGGGAATTAAGTTATATAACCTGTATTGATCAGATTTGGCCTTACTACGTAAGGTGAAATAATAAATAAAATATACACTACCGTTCAGAAGTTTGGGGTCACTTAGAAATGTCCTTGTTTTTGAAAGAAAAGCCCCCCATTTAAAATAACATCAATTTGATCAGAAATACAGTGTAGACATTGTTAATGTTGTAAATGACTATTGTAGCTGGAAACGGCTTTATTTAAAAACAAATTAAAAAATAATGGGCGTACAGAGGCCCATTATCAGCAACCATCACTCCTGTGTTCCAATGGTACGTTAGCTAAGCCAAGTTTATTTAATAAAGGCTAATTGATCATTAGAAAACCCTTTTGCAATTATGTTAGCACAGCTAAAAACTGTTGTCCTGATTTAAAGAAGCAATACAACTGGCCTTCTTTAGACTAGTTGAGTATCTGGCGCATCAGTATTTGTGGGTTTGATTAGAAGCTCAAAATGGCCAGAAACAAAGCACTTCTGAAACTCGTCAGTCTATTCTTGTTCTGAGAAATGAAGGCTATTCCATGTGAGAAATTGCCAAGAAACTGAAGATCTCATACAACGCTGTGTACCACTTCCTTCAAAGCGCAAACGGGCTCTAACCAGAATAGGAAGCGTGGGAGGCCCCGGTGCACAACTGAGCAAGAGGACAAGTACATTAGTGTCTAGTTTGAGAAACAGACGCCTTACAAGGCCTCAACTGGCAGCTTCATTAAATAGTAACTCAAAACACCAGTCAACATCAACAGTGAAGAGGCGACTCGGATGCTGGCCTTCTAGGCAGAGTTCCTCTGTACCGTGTATGTGTTATTTTGCCCATCTTGATCTTTTATTTTTATTGGCCAGTCTGAGATATGGCTTTTTCTTTGCAACTCTGCCTAGAAGGCCACCATCCCGGAGTCGCCTCTTCACTGTTGACTTTGACTGGTGTTTTGCGTTACTATTTAATGAAGCTGCCAGTTGAGGGCTTGTAAGGCGTCTGTTTCTCAAACTAGACACTAATGTACTTGTCCTCTTGCTCAGTTGTGCACCGGGGCCTCCCACGCTTCCTATTCTGGTTAGAGCCCTAAAAAGGCCAAAACAGGGAGAGGAACTGGGCTATGAGGGGTGGCCAGTCCTCTTCTGGCTGTGCTGGGTGGAGATTATAACAGAACATGGCCAAGTTGTTAAAATGTTCATAAATGACCAGCATGGTCAAATAATAATAATCACAGTAGTTGTCGAGGGTGCAACAAGTCAGCACCTCAGGAGTAAATGTCAGTTGGTTTTTCCTAGCCGATCATTAAGAGTATCTCTACCGCTGCTGCTGTCTCTAGAGAGTTGATAACAGCAGGTCTGGGACAGGTAGTACGTCCGGTGAACAGGTCAGGGTTCCATAGCCGCAGGCAGAACAGCCAGGTAGACTGGGGACAGCAAGGAGTCATCATGCCAGGTAGTCCTGAGGCGTGGTCCTAGGGCTCAGGTCCTCCAAGAGAATTAGAGAGCGCATACTTAAATTCACACAGGACACCAGATAAGACAGGAGAAGCACTCCAGATATAACAAACTGACCCTAGCCCCCCCACACATAAACTACTGCAGCATAAATACTGGAGGCTGAGACAGGAAGGGTCAGGAGATGCTGTGTCTTAGACCACTGCGCCTCTCAGGAGCCCCCAAGTGCTTATGTAACATTATCGTAGCCTGTAATACTATTAAGACTATTATACATAGTTTTTATGTTCTAGTCTACCATTTTCAAGCAATTATCAAAAGGGTTATTTAAACACTGTTGTTAAGCAGTTCAAATGAGAGATTCATTTGAATGCACTGTAGGCTTCAAAGGAACTAGCCTGCTTTTCGAAAAGTGGTGTTGTATAGGCGTCAGATATGAATGGCTTAATGTTTGTTCTCCACAGCCCCTGGCTCTGTGCTGAAAGGTTCTGTCCCATTTCTATGCACTTCAGCCACCCCTTTCTTGTGGCAAGGGGTATCCTAGCAACGAGCTATGTTATTTTCTGTGTTACTGGGGCAACCAAGGTTGTACAGTTTTAGAATGTTTATTCCTCTATTTATATTTTCTGCATGAAACCTGTGAGTTGGGTTATGTAGTTAACTGTAGTGTGGTGTTGAAGCCATCGGACCCCTGACCAGTCGACCTGCATGCTACGAAATACAAATGCTCTGCTTACTGATCCATAGGTAGCTAATTGGGCAACACTAATACTTAAAGGGAATCCAGTGAAACACTCATACATTGGTTGAATTGAAGTGACCTGTATGGTTTACAGTAAAATATCCTCCTGTGTATGACTTGCCTCCCAAGCATACTTTTGCAGCTTTCCGCCCAGCTATAAAAGGCCATATCTTCTCATGACCAACACTAGTTATCAGACTCCACTGTAAACCACTGTGACTCATGAATGTTGCCACTGTGGAAACTGAAAGCAAATGTTGCCAGGAGCTTAAATCTATTGAGTTACAGTAGCCTATTTTAGCCCAGTTAAAATAACATGGGCCTAAATGTACCTGTTGGTGTTGAGTACAGGTCTTGCTCTGTGTCTACCTTATACTATCTCACTCTGCATGTGGCTATTGAGGAATATCTATGTTGTTGAGGTGTTTCACCAGTTTTGAGTGTTAAAAACAATATGGGTTAACCGTAGCAATGAAGTCCTCTTGCTTGCACAGCATTCTGGGAACCTTTCCCCTCAAACATGCCATTAACTGCCAACGGCCACTGAAGTTAGCTTTTTATTTGATTTACAAAATCAATGTTCTGCTCCTTCCCTGACTTTTCCTAAATGCGTGTATTTTACACTGCTCATTTGTCAGAATTTTGAAATCACAGACAAAAGTATTTAGCCTTTTTACTTATTTAAATTGTTTGTCCCCCCCCCACACACACCTATTACGAATTTAACCCGCCAAGGCAATGTGCTGTATGACTTTGGTACCCAGCCAGGTACTGATGTGTGTCTCTCTCTCCTCTCTGAATGAATGAATGACAAATGAATGGGATGGGTGATACTTGTGCACCTTATTTCACAATTTAATTTGTGAAGTAAATTAATTATAAGAGGTTGAAGAGATTGATTTAATTTAGAAAGACAACATTAGTGTAATGATGCGTTTATCAGCAGCAAATCATTTCACTGTGTGCTTTGAGGGTTGATATCGTTCTCTTTAACATTTTACTTTGTAAAAAGAAGCTGTTTTACAGGACTGTTTTATTTACTGTAACTCTTTTACTAATCAAATGTATTGTCAGGGAAATGAAAACATGCCATGTGTTGCAGTTGGCCTTTAGAATAATGCAAAACATATCTGTGACTCTATCCAACTTCATGATCGGGAAACAAACAATGCCAGTCAGCTTGAACAGCCTGGCTATCGAAACTCATTTCACACATAAGAGTTAGACTATTGTCAATGTAATCTTTTCTATAGGCTGAGTGACCATATGAGGTCTATCAGGTGTCAAAATTGTACATGAAGAGATGGGCGCATCTTGTAATTTAACAGATGCAGGGAAAGAATCATCACTTTATCAAATCCTCCTTCAGCGTCGCATGCAGGTAAAACATCTTGATTTTTATATCGTATCAGAAAGGGCATGTTCTGGTGGTCTGGTGTTCTGGTGTTTCTCGGACACTTCCCTTTGTCAAATAATTCAAGAGGTGCAGCTCTATTTCCAAATGTCCCTTTTTCCAAGAATATCTGTGCTGTCCATGCATTCAGCACATGACCAGTCCCCTGGGTGGTCACCCCCTGCTCCGGCAAAGAAAACAACCTACTAACATAAACTCCTAATTTAAATATACTGTTTTTGCAATTCATCCTTTCCAATTGTTCATGCACTGGTGCTTTTCTTTATGAATACAGCAAATTAATGTCACCTGTGCATCTGGCTTGTTATCTTTTTGTTTCTACTTTGTCAAAAGAAGCTGTAGCTGGACTTTATTAATGTAACTCGATTACTAATCAAATGTACAAATGAAGTTGGTCAAATCGATTACACTAATGTTTTTATTTTAAGGGAAACTAAAATAGGCAATAGCCTGCTTTTTCTCGGACTTTGTAGAATTATACAAAACATATCCTTGATTCTAAACTTTTTTTTTTAAATTGAGAGGTATCTTAATGCAATGAATCCTTTTATAATTTCTGCACTATTTATCAAGCTGTTGGTGCTTATGTTTGCTGCACTTTTGGGTGTTGATATGCATCTGATGTGTATGCTAAAGGGCGCCCGGCAACGCTCCATAGCAGGTACTTATAAGCTGAAAGGACAGGCGGTTTGGTGTTAAACAGCCATTCAGTGGGATTGAGCTCTCCTCCACGGATGAACAAGACAACACTTAAACAATCACTGCCACTTCTCCTTTTCATTTTACACACTGAAGGGTTTAATTTGTCAGCTGACTGGGGATAGACTCCCTGTCTGTGGAATAACCTTCAGCAAAACTCAATAGTTGCCCATCACATGGCAGTCTAGGCCTACACCTTGTTGATGATGTCAGTGGTTTCTCTGCTGTGCTTGCTATGATGAAGGTGGCCAACTTTGGTGCAAAACAGGAGTGTATATGTGGACTGTGTTGGGATGGTATGTTTTACATTTTGTAATGTATTGCCGTCTTGGCCAGGTCTCCTTTGCCAAAGACAATGTCTCAGTGGGCTTTTCCTGGTTAAATCAAATCACTACATTAAGATATACTATGATTATCTCTCTGTAAAGTATGACTGTCTAATGTGTGTTTTTGTTTGGCTTATGTACTTCCATTTCTGTAATTGTGTTGCATTGGATACACGTCATCTGAAGGCTAGTGTGATGTGAATGCTAATTGAGTGGGTTTACTGCGAGTGATGCTGCAGATTTTCCCAACCTCATATTCTCTGATGGAGCAGCTGACATAGGGGTGCTGCTTTGTCCACACTAGTCTTCACAGGTCCTAAAAGTTGGCCCTGTTCTGAAAAGGATCTGGGGCTTTCCCACCCGGACCTGATATTCATTACGTTTTTTAATATAGGGACACATTCCCAACGGACCCGAAGACATCTAGACCCGTTCTGTATAGACCTGATCGGATCTGGACCCGGTTCAAACCGAGTGAGGGAAGCAGCAGAAAAGTAATTTTCTAAAGCTACTTTATTAACCAAAGCGGGAGAGGGATTCATGTTCTTCCGGACAAGTCAGTTAAAATAACCCGCCTGATACCCGTGACAATCCTAGAGCAGACATTATTTAGAATTATGGATCCCGGCTCGGTCTCAGTATTCGGGTACAGGTGGATCCATGAGGACCTCTAGTCCACACACACTCCCAATGGACAGATGGCGAACGCGTTCACTCTGACCAGTAACATCAAGGCCTCTTTGGAAGTGTCCAGGGTGTCCAGCTGTTCATTTAGGACGCTTAAAATGCCTGTCGTGGTGCTCGTTGGTTGTGACCACAAACTAAAATTAAACCCCTGCCGAGACAATGCAAATCAAAAAAAACATTTAAAGGGTAATTTATCCTGGTAGAGGTAGAGAAAAACAAGTAGGCTGGCTTCTCAGAAAAGTTCTCTTCTAGTCTTCCTTTCTTTTAACACAAAGTCACCCCATGGAAATTCCCCCACCAATGCCCCTTCACAGATGGGATTTTGAAATCCCCACACCACTTTGGACAAGGGATATTTGCATACCCTGATGCAAGCAAATAGTTTCAAAGGTACAAACAGAATATCTAACATGACGATAGCCAAAAGCAGGCTAGCGGTCTGACTTGGGTTGCTTGCAAGGGTCACAGAATGAGTAAAAGAAAGCTGTTAGGTCGAAGCACCAAGGAGCATGACTTACAGAAACCAAAGTCCTTCCTGTCTTCTTTATCTTAAGAGAAAATGAGGAAGTAAGGCGGTAGGTACATTTAAGGGTATAAACCAGTGGTCACCAAACTGCGGGCCGGATACGGCCCGTCAGCACATTTGGCCCGGCCCTCTGAACAATACCAGAGACGCTATCGAATTTTTTTCCTATTTGGCCTCCAGAAAAAAAATCCTAGGCCCGGCCCTGTCAAAGAGAGAACGGAATAATGGCGAAAAGGTTAGGTAAGAGAAAGTGATTCAGAATGCAGGGTATTTAACCTGCAGTGGACAAACAATTTTTTTTTTGTTCAATGCAAAGAAAAGGCTGTTTGTCTCATCTGTCAAGAGACGGCGGCGGTATTCAAAGAATACAATCTTCGCCGACACTATGAATCCCGTCACAAAGACAAGTACGATAGCTTGCAAGGCCAAATACGAGCAGACAAACTCTCAAAGCTAAAAAGTGGACTACTATCTCAGCAGAATACATTTGTACGCCAAGCTCAGCTGAACCAGGCATCCGTTCGGGCCAGCTTTCGGGTTGCTAAACTGATAGCAAGAAGCGGTAAGCCTTTCACTGACGGAGAGTTTGTTAAGAAATGTATGGATGCTGTCGCGGAGGAGGTGTGTTCCCGAGAAGAAAGATGCATTTAATGCCGTAAGTCTGTCGGCGAGTACAATCACCAGACGCGTTGAAGAAATCGGGAGTAATGTATATGCCCAGCTGCAGCAGAAGACGAAAGAATTTGACTTTTTTCATTAGCACTGGATGAGAGCACGGACGTGCAAGACACAGCGCAACTGCTCATTTTTATTCGTGGAGTTAGCGCAAACTTTGAGATATGCGAGGAGCTGGCAGCCCTCCAAAGTCTCAAAGGGACTACAACGGGAGAGGATATTTTTGACAAAGTGTGCCAAACCATGGAGAAGTTGGACCTGGACTGGTCAAAGCTAGCTAGCATCACGACTGACGGGGCTCCTAGCATGGTGGGCGAAACTCGCGGTCTAATAGGACGCATGAACCGGGAGTTGGAAAAAGGGGTCTCACCGCCCCGCTCGAGTCCACTGCCTAATTCACCAGCAAGCACTGTGCTGCAAAGTGTTGAAGTGGGATTCTGTAATGAAGGTTGTGGTGTCGTGCATAAACTTCATCAGAGCAAAGGGACTTAAACACAGGCAGTTCCAAGAATTCCTGTCTGAACTGGAGTCTACGCACGGAGATGTGCTGTACTACACAGAGGTCCGATGGCTGAGCCGGGGCAGAGTTTTGAGGCGTGTTTACGAGCTGCTACCCGAAATTAACGCATTTCTTCATTTAAAAGACAAAACGGTCCCAGAGCTGATCGACCCAGAATGGAAATGGCACCTCGCATTTTTAACAGACGTGACAGAAATACTTAACAGCCTTAACTTGCAGCTACAAGGAGAGGGGAAACTCATTTGCGACATGTATTCACACATAAAAGCATTTGAGGTGAAATTAGCGCTGCTTTTGGAACAAGTGAAAAAGCGCAACTTCGTCCATCTTCCTGCTACCCAAAACCTGTCGACAGAGAACCCAGCGGTCCCGTTCCCAGCTGAAAAGTGCGTGGAAGCACTGGAAATGCTGAAGGCGGAGTTCGGTGTGCGATTCAGTGAACTACATGTTCATGCAAAAGAAATCAGTCTTTTTCAGAACCCCTTTGTTGCCGACATTGATGAAGCCCAGCCTTCATATCAGTTTGAGTTGGCTGAGTTACAGAACTGTGATGTTCTGAAAGACTCATTCAAGCCCAACAGTCTCATTGACTTCTATGCCGCCCTCCCAAACGACACATATCCAAACATCAAAAAACACGCAATGAAAATGTCCACAGTTTTTGGCAGCACGTATATCTGCGAGAACCTTTTCTCGCATGAAACTGCTGAAAACCCCGATGAGATCAAGATTGACAGATGAACATTTGCATCAGTGCTTGAGACTGGCTGTAACTAGAATGGAACCTGATATTCAACTTCTCACCAGCCAGATGCAGGCCCACAGTTCACACTGATGAACATACATAGGTAAGCTCACTTTTCTGACTTGAATGAGTCATTCTGAGCATAAACAAATATAATCATAATAAAATCTACTGGGATAAAATCCATCTTTACAACCATACTGGTAGTGAAATGTATTGTGCTGTATCACTTAGTTCAGTTTCTCAACCTGCTTCTTTTGTGGTTTTCACAGGGAAGTTGATGAGAGAGAGCTGCAAACAGCGGTGTCTACAAGCCTACTGGAACCTACAAAAGGATTATAAGGAAGGAACACAAGAACTTTAAGAGACTGCTCATATGTGTCAGAGATTCTGCTCTGACAACTGAGCTGAACTTTTATCTGTTAAGATTGTGCATGGCACGACAGAAAGTTAATGTTCCATGGCTTTTTTTTCTATGAAGAACCCAAAGTTATTTAGTTATTATTTATTTCCTGTTTTTTCTGTGAAGAACTCAGAGGGTTATTTAGTTATTATTTATTTCATTAATAGTGTTATTATTTGTTTCCTGACTTTTTTTCTGTAAAGAACCTGGAAAGGGTTATTTGGTTATGTGTGGCTTTCTGGAAAACAATAATTTTTTTAAGGTCCCCTACGATCGTCACACTTTTTCTGTTACAAACTGACACCGCCCCCATCAGAGAAGGGAAAAGTTATGTGGCCCTCACAGGAAAAAGTTTGGGGACCCCTGGTATAAACGCTGCAGTAGACCATCAGTGGTGATGGATTTCAAAACCATTTTCTACGTCTACTGCTGAGCTAGTGTTGCGTAACACACCTCTTTGAACTTTCTGTACTGATTTAATGGTTACTAAAGGATTGTGACCAAGACTGCGTGTCTGAATGAACAGTGAAACAGTGAAAGTTGGGTTACGTATTTCAAACATTAACAGCCAAGTGCAGGCTGTTTTTTCATGCTGTGTAATGTGATAATTTTTTATTTTTCCCCCTCAGCTTTGTGTGAATGGGAAAGGAGAGCTGGGCAGCCTATTCCGCAGTCTCCCAGCGTTAGCACGGGAACACATGACGCTTTCCGAGTCACTGCCTCCAGACCAGGCCCCCTGAGTTACAATGTCCGAAAGACAAACCCCTTTGCCTCTTGGCACTGCTCCCATATGCTGCAATCAGCTGGTTTGCTAAAGCCAGGTTGGTGTCACTGAAGGGGCCCATCAAGGTTTTTTACTGTAGGCAGTGACTTAGGCTCAAAACCAGGCATTGGCTGTCACCCAGACACCACTGAGGTGAGTCACTCTCCAGGGTCTCTCCAAAAGCCAGAGGGGTGGTTTCTAGACTATTCCTGGACAAACTTGTCCTCACCCAGGATAAATGGAGCTCTGAGGGAAACCTATATTTTAACAAGTGTGTAAACAGTCCTGGAAAGACCCAATCAGTCCCCACTAGAAGCATACCACTCAAAATGTAATGTCGGGTTACATGTAGCCTACTGTACCTAGACTACTGTACATTTCCAGAGGATACTGCACTTCAGTTAAAACTGCACTTCAACTGCTCCCTGACCTCCTGGCTGGCTATGAGAGGTTCCATGACATATAAATTGAACCTTTGTACGTTGTAACGACAATGTAAACACGATGACATCATTGTCCTGGCACAGCATTTGTAAGTAGTATTATGTAACGATATGTACTCACTCACACTGTAGTTAGGTTTCATCTCAGAACTGCTTGGGTTGGGACTGCTGCAGCACACTCCAAGCAACAGAACAACAGACAAACTATTGACTATTTGGACTGCTGCCAGAGCCATTTATGATCCTATTGGGCTGAGTCACAGGCCTCCTGACAGAATAGAACACCTCAGTCTCACTCCTGCGTTAGCTGACAGCCAGTGAGCGAGGACTGCATCGATGCAAATAAGGCATATTGCCTACATAAGTAAGCCAGTTGAGCTGAGATATGCGCATAACTTTGGAGGCGTCAAACAATGTCGAGGAAGGAAACTGGTATGGAGGGCTCACAGGAGAAACACAAAGGGACGTTCACTGAGGACATAGAAACACTGTGTACAGCTGTGGCTTTTGATGCTTATCAATGTACAGTGAGCCTACACAAACGCACACACACACACATTGTCCATTTGTGGTGGGATATAATGTGAAACAGCCCACACAGGCATTCTCTCTCCTGCCTTTCTCTGTCCATCTGCCTCTGTCCCTTCCTTTCTCTTTCTGTTAGATGCTATGCTTACTCTCTGTTGACATGGTTACATAGCTACTGCATGGAAATGCTTGTGACATCAAGTCAAACAAATTTCAGTCCCAAATTTAATCATCATAACATTTCCTAGCAGCCTTAATGAACCACTTCTACATCCCAGACCTCCACACAGGAAGCTCTCTCTGTAACACACATATGACATGTCAGAAATCTAAGTCTATATAATGTTTGGACTGGGTTAAATAATGTGTTAGCCTGTATTTGGGTAGCTTGCCACACAAACAATGTGTTTAGTGGGAACCGATTGTTTTGAATGTGTTCGCTTTGTATAGAACGCTGCCTTTCGGTAAGAGGATACATTGAGAGTTGGCAGTTTATGCTAAGAGGTTTAATAGGAGATTGCATGTGAATTTTTATTAGGCTTCAGGCATTTCAATATTCCAGGTACACACACACTGGCTATGAATTGGCACATCTTTGTGTACTTGCTTGTGCAGGGTGGATTGCAGGACGTACACTAAGGTAGTATCTCTGAGGCTGTGGCTGCCCTGTGGGGAATGCCTGATGATCCTCCGGCTGTTAATAGCCCGTTCCGGCCGCAGCGCCTGCCTGTGTTCAGTAGATCAGCACAGAGATGAATTTTTTTAATTGGACCTTTATTTAACTAGGCAAGCCAGTTAAGAACACATTCTTATTTTCAATGACTGCCTAGGAACAGTGGGTTAACTGCCTGTTCAGGGGCAGAATGACAGATTTGTACCTTGTCAGCTCAGGGGTTTGAACTTGCAACCTTCCGGTTACTAGTCCAACACTCTAACCACTAGGCTGAGTGTGTACCCAGGGTTGAGTGTGCATATTCACTGTCTTTATCATTGGGTCAGTGCCGCTCGTTTTGTTTTTGGACAATAATTTCCTCGTCCAGATTAGATGGAAGTCATTCTATTTGTCTTTTATTTGCCTATTGGATCAGACTTCACTTTTATTGATCCTTTTGTCAGTGACAGCAGAGTAGGCTACCCTCAAACTTTAGTTGTGTATATAAAATCATTTAGCTAATGTCTCCAGTCATATAAAGTGTTGTAGAATTGCTTGTATGCTATCTGATATAGCACATAGCCTAGGCCTACTTTAATCCACTACGCACTGCATTGAACAGTCTTGCGAACTGTGATTGAGTTATATAACTCCATCTAAATTAGGGCTGTCCAATCTAGTGTTGCACTGTATCCCGGTACCGCGCTAGTATCAACATCTTAGAAAACCATCGTACTGTTTCATATGATACTACCGACTTACATGGAACCCAAACCGGCCGCGTGCGCCATCGTGCATACATTTTTATTTTGTCCCCCTACACCAAACGTGATCACTACACTCAGGTTACAATAGCAAAACAAACTCTGAACCAATTTCATTAATTTGGGGACAGATCAAAAAGCATGGCAACGTAGACGCTCAATATTTGAATAACATAGATTTCTACATTTATTTTGCAACGCTTGCGCACGCGACGAGAGCGGTGTGGTCAGCCTATTATTCTGCTCTACCGATCTAAAGAACCTGCTGGTGCCTGTTAGAAAATGTTTTATCAAGACTTGTTTATAGATTCAGTTTAATTGAAGCAACAGCCACTAACTAGTCTGTTGTATGAGCAGGTCTAATAATATCCACTTCACTTTCATGCGCACATCACGTGGCAACTGTAATCAACCAGCCCTCACTCACCTGCTTCCCTCAGCATCCCCTACCAGCCCTCACTCACCTGCTTCCCTCAGCATCCACTACCAGCCCTCACTCACCTGCTTCCCTCAGCATCCACTACCAGCCCTCACTCACCTGCTTCCCTCAGCATCCCGTACCAGCCCTCACTCACCTGCTTCCCTCAGCATCCCATACCAGCCCTCACTCACCTGCTTCCCTCAGCATCCCATACCAGCCCTCACTCACCTGCTTCCCTCAGCATCCCCCACCAGCCCTCACTCACCTGCTTCCCTCAGCATCCCCCACCAGCCCTCACTCACCTGCTGCTCTTAGCATCCCCCACCAGCCCTCACTCATCTGCTGCTCTTAGCATCCCCCACCAGCCCTCACTCACCTGCTGCTCTTAGCATCCCCCACCAGCCCTCACTCACCTGCTGCTCTTAGCATCCCCCACCAGCCCTCACTCACCTGCTGCTCTTAGCACCAGCCCTCACTCACCTGCACCAGCCCCCACTCCCTCACCTGCTGCTCTTAGCATCCCCCACCAGCCCTCACTCACCTGCTTCTCTCAGAATCCCCCACCAGCCCTCACTCGCCTGCGTCCCTCAGCATCCCCTACCAGCCCTCACTCACCTGCTTCCCTCAGCATCCCCTACCAACCCTCACTCAGCTGCTTCCCTCAGCATCCCCTACCAGCCCTCACTCACCTGCTTCTCTCAGCATCCCCTACCAGCCCTCACTCCACCTGCTTCTCTCCGTCTGCTCTTCATGTATGTCTATTCCTGTCATATTTTTATAAATCATTTAGCTGTTATGGCGAGCGGGGATCCAGACCCTCATGAGTCTTCTGTTAGATTTGTACATTTTGTTAAATTGGAGCAGCGAGCAATGTTGATACGTTGTATCATTTCATGGCCTGTTATAACTGAGAGCACAGACCAGTCTGAGTAGACTGCAAGTTCATTGTCATGCAGCCTCTGAGTGTCAGAGGGAAAATGGAGCACTGCTTTGTGACTGGCATGCTTGCAGCTTTACAGCAAAGAAAATGACTTGTCTCTAGCCTCAACGGTTTAAAAAAATATGACCCATTTTCCCAGAGGTTTTCTTACCATCGGGATTCACATGCGTTTTATTTACAGTGCCGTCAAAGCATTTGCCCCAGTCTGATTTTTCTCTATTTTTGATACTGAACGTTATCAGCTCTTCAACCTAAACCTAATATTAGATAAACGGAACCTGAGTTCACAAATAACAAAACAAATATACCTATTTTATTTCATTAACAAAGTTACGCAACACCCAATTCCCCTGTGTGAAAAAGTAATGGCCCCCTTACACTCAACAGGTTGTGCCACCTTTTAGCTGCAATGACTGCAACCAAATGCTTCCTGTAGTTGTTGATCGCTCTCACATTACTGCAGAGGAATTTTGGTCCACTCTTCCATGCAGAACTGCTTTATCGCAACATTTTGGGGTTTTCAAGCATGAATTGCTTGTTTCAAGTCCTGCCACAACATCTCAATTGGGATTAATTCTGTACTTTGACTACGCCTTTCCAAAACTTAATTTTAATGCAGACTTGATTCTGTGTTTTGGATCCTTGTCTTGTTGAATGATTCAACTTATAGACGGATGACCTGATTATTCTCCTGTACAATTGTCTGATACAGAGCAGAATTCATGGTTCCTTCTAAGGTAAGTCATCCAGGTTCTGAGGCAGCTAAGAATCCCCAAACCATCACACTACTGCCTCCATGCTAGACCGTTGGTGTGAGATTCTTACTGAGGAAGGTAGTGTTTGGCTCCCTCTTGGCGTAATAGGACCCATGTTAACCAAGAAGTTCACTCAAGTTTGTTCAAAAGCACCTGGACGATCATCAAGACTCTTGGAAGAATTTCCTATGGACCGATGATTCAAAAGTGTAACTTTCTGGTCGACATGGGTTCCATTACGCCGGACAAACACTGCATTCAACAGTAAGAACCTCAAACGCATGGTGGTGATGGCTGGGTCATGCAGCAAGACTGATCAACAACTACAGGAAGTATTTGGTTGCAGCTGAAGGTGGCACAACCAGTTATTGAGTTACAGTTCATAGAAGGAAATCAGTCCATTGAAATAAATTCATTAGGCCCTAATCTATGGATTTCACTTCACTGGGAATACAGATATGCATCTATTGGTCACATATACCTTTAAAAAAAGGTAGGGGTGTGGAACAGGGAACCAGTCAGTAATATGGTGTGACCACCATTTCCCTCATGCACGTGACACATCTCCTTCACATAGAGTTGATCAGGCTGATTGTGGCCTGTGGAATGTTGTCCCACTCCTCTAAAGTGGTTGTGTGAAGTTGCTGGATATTGGCGAGAAATTGTTGTTCTGTGCGAGAAAGAAAGCCTATTTCAA
This sequence comes from Oncorhynchus nerka, assembly GCF_034236695.1. Taxonomy (NCBI): domain Eukaryota; kingdom Metazoa; phylum Chordata; class Actinopteri; order Salmoniformes; family Salmonidae; genus Oncorhynchus; species Oncorhynchus nerka. The sequence continues at coordinate 69,407,669 of NC_088413.1, forward strand.
ACATATTTTCGGACAATTGTGGAACGATCGATCTCTAATTAATACAACCAGTAGGCCTAGGCTACATCCCTATTTTTAATTGTTATAAAAGCAATCAGGGTCATGCAATAGATCAGAACATTTAGCATAACATGTTAACCTATTTATTAACTTTTTTAAGCGCAACAGTAGGAGGTAGGCTTTGCATGAATGTTCATTCCATAGTGCAATTAGCAGGAAACACCATTGTGAGCAGTTTCATGTGACCGAGATTAAGATATACATTAGAAATGGAGAAAGAGGGGAGATCTAAAGATGCAACTAACATGGGTCGCTAATAAACTCAGCAAAAAAAGAAACATCCTCTCACTGTCAACTGCGTTTATTTTCAGCAAACTTAACGTGTAAATATTTCTATTAACACAAGATTCAACAACTGAGAAACTTAACAAGTTCCACAGACAGGATTGTGCCTTTAGCTGCTGGACAATGAAAGAAAATTTAATTGAAAACTAATTGAAAATGAGAGAAAAGGGTTACTTGTTTCAATGGTATATGGAAGTCTTTTAGAAAATAAATGCTTGCATGTTTGGTTGGGTTTTGGCTAAGCAAGGTAAGACTTGCCTCCAAAATAATAATTTAGTTAAACTTTCAGTTTCCAAACAATTAAGTATACGTTTTCAAAATGCATACTGCTTCCAGCTCATTGCAAAGTGGTGTGTGATGTACTGAAGCCTGCCAAGTTGTCTATTCACTTGAATGGTAAGCGCGCTTCAATTACCAATTGGGAATGATTTTTTAAATTGTGGTAATGATTGGGGTCATTTAAAGCACGTTTCACGCCAGCAGCAACAAACAGCAGCTCTCAGGCTACATCCACTAATATTTGAATCAATCAATAGGCTAAAATGCATTATTTCACAATGTCAGCTTTTTTCTCCAGGACAATTTGCAGGTGCTAATTTTATCAGCTTTTCATTTATTTTAATTGTCCAGAATTCTGCTATTACCTGCTGATGAAATCCTGATTGTCAGGGGTTGTCTTGGGGAGGCAGACTGATGAAGTCCTCATAGATGCTGCAGACTTGGCTTCTCTCTGCTCTTACCCAGACTCAAAGCAGAGCAATGGCATAGGCCAAGCCCCTGTCTCGCTGCAGGTGTGTGTGGCATGCTATTTGATGTTTAACCTGAGCAGACATGCACCCCCCCACCTACCCTCTTTTCTGTGTCAGTCTTTTTTTTTTGTCCTTTGCTTTTGGGGGGGGGCTGGGGAGATGAAAGTTGAAAGCATGTTGTCTTGCAGGGGAGGGGGTGTGTTGGCCATGAATGAGGCTGTTATTAGGTTTGAGAGTTAGAATGGGCAATAGAATGTGGAAAGAGTGGCCTATCCTTGTTTTCTGAAATAAGAATTGAGTGCTTTCAGCTTCATCACAGCACCAGTGCCTCATCTTGTAGGCCTACTGAACAGTACTACTGTGGCTCCTGCTGATTCCAACACAGCCTTGTTGTCTTTGTCCAACGACTGCAGTAAAATAGATATTTATGCATTGTATTTTGGTTGATTTTTCTCCCTCAATAACCACGTTTCCATATGCAGTGTATATATTTATTTAAAAATAATAATAATCACGACAGCTGTGATAACAGGATGTGTTCGTTCGACACGGTGTTATACTTTTGTCGGTAAAATAAAAAAAGCAGTAATGAGATATTGTGTGTGTGGTCTTCCCACTACAACTCAGGAAACCATGTTGTTTATTAGGCTACAGATGAAATAGGTTATGATGAACTTCACAGGGTGGAGAAAGTGCACGGTAATGAGCTAGGTATGCCTTATCAATAAATATTGAGTGTCTACAAATATTCTCACTCTTATCCATAATAAGACTGGCCTACCCAGGCACATTTGCTGTTTATAATAACAGTAAGGCACCTCTGGGCTTTGTGGTATATGACCAATATTCCATGGCTAAGGGCTGTATATTCAGGTACTCCACATTGCGTTGTGTGTGTGTGTGTGTAGAACAGCCCTTAGCCGTGGTATATTGGCCATACCCCCCCCCCGTGCCTTATTGCTTAATTAAATGTTTACACTGTCACGGTTTGCTTCAGTGATGAGGTAGCCTACGTCCTTGGCCTTAGTGTTACATTTAAAAAAAAGTCTCCTGTTAATGTCAGTGACTTTAATATAGTCATAATATGCATCCTATACTACATGGTGACAATGAAACATCTTTATTTAAAAAAATTTTTTGCTGATGCACAAGGAGATGTATGAGTATTCAAACCGCTTCTCCCTCTCCATCTCACAACCTTCATTTATTCACTCTCCCATTCATCGGCTGTTGTCCTTCTAGATTTGGATCTATGGATCCGCCAACTTTGCTTTTCTCGCAGGCGTTCGCCTATGTCCTGTATTGGGAGCAGATGTAAATAAGATGAGAGTTGGGGAAAATGTCATAACGGTATTCCATGGAAAAATGGCAAAATGCTAATGAGTGACAAGGCTATATTTATCATCCCCTGACTCTTGCTGAAGGGCGTTAGGCCAGAATGAAAGTAGTGCTTCTTCAAAGAGATTATTTCTGTGCTGTGGGCTTCTAATCTTGGATTGTGTGCGAAGGAAGCACTATTTAAGGTTTAATTTAACATAGTATTGTGTTTCAAAAGATATACTGCTAGTTGGGTGACAGGTAGCCTGGCGGTTAGAGCGTTGGGCCAGTAACCCAAAGGTTTCTGGGTCGAATAGCCGAGCCGAAAAGGTGACAACTGTCTGCCCTTGAGCAAGACAGGGGTGGTGTAATACTGACCCATTTTAAAACACATTTCCCTGGACCTATCCAATGGGGTGGCGTAATACTGACCCATTTTAAAACACATTTCCCTGGACCTATCCAATAGGGTGGCGTAATACTGACCCATTTTAAAACACATTTCCCTGGACCTATCCAATGGGGTGGTGTAATACTGACCCATTTTTAAAACGACACATTTCACTGGACCTATCCAATGGGGTGGTGTAATACTGATCCATTTTAAAACCCATTTCCCTGGACCTATCCAATGGGGTGGTGTAATACTGACCCATTTTAAAACCCATTTCCCTGGACCTATCCAATGGGGTTTAATAAATTTTAAAAACCCATTTCACTGGACCTATCCAATGGGGTGGTGTAATACTGACCCATTTTAAAACGACACATTTCACTGGACCTATCCAATGGGGTGGCGTAATACTGACCCATTTTAAAACCCATTTCCCTGGACCTATCCAATGGGGTGGTGTAATACTGACCCATTTTAAAACGACACATTTCACTGGACCTATCCAATGGGGTGGCGTAATACTGACCCATTTTAAAACGACACATTTCACTGGACCTATCCAATGGGGTGCGACAAATTCTTATACTTTTTTTGGTGATGTAGTAATTAAGTGAGGAGAATGCAGGCATTCAGTCAGACTAGTCGGTCATGTGATGCTGTTTGTCAGATGTTGAAGAGATACGGACTGTGGTGGGTACATTACATAGACAGTCCTGAGAATGGTACAGTATATAAACACTAGTGTTGCACGGTATACCGAAACCTAAACTTTTTTTGATACAATTATACTTTTTTAAGGCGTTCAGTACTATAGTTTTTTATGTTCAGTGCTGTGAAATGTGTCTCACGTGATTGAAAGGATCACGTCTGTCTTACTGCAGCCTGTTTTATAACGCAAAGAGGAAGGTTAGTGCCTCCTCCAGTTACTCATTTGTTGCTAGAGCTGTCTGGGCTGCATTGTCAGCTCCCCTCTCAGGCTTCAATTAAACACACTTGAATTATGCCACAATGCATGTTGAAACTGTTCGCAAAACAGTGTCCTTACATGCTAGAACACTTTTTTTACAATAGAAGATGAAGCCGGTAGCTTCCATAGCTGTGGAATGTTTTGAGTAGGGGGTGCCGAGTATAAAGTCATCTAAGCAAAGGACAAGATTCAGTAACCGTAGGAAATGTTAAATACATTTGTCAAAGTTTTATATAATTTTATATAATTACTCCTGTCTATACAGAAATACATTTAATAATTCAAAGTACTTAACCAGAGCGCATGACTCATCAAGAAACGAGGATCATTAGTTTCTTTTAAAACAATAGCTGTGGATTGGTTCAAATCACAAGTGTGGAGGCCTGTGCCTAGTTGGGAAGCCCTTCAATCTGGGCAGCGTGTGTGGCAATAAGCTTAGCTGATTATTGAGATGCGGCTGTCAGTGAAAAGATAATGTCTTGCTTATTATTTGAAATGTTGAGACTAGAAGAGGGGGATGGGTTTGTGGTGAAGATAATGTCTCTCCAAAATGCGCTAAGCGGTGTCCCGCCAATTCTTGCACATTCATTGTTTTGTGTTAATTGTTTTCCCTTTTTGTTTATTTTGATCAATTCCCCATTACCTACACGGAGTATTACCTACACGGAGTATTACCTACACGGAGTATAACAAACATTTAGGAACACCTTCCTAATATTGAGTGTCACCCCCCTCATCCACAGGGATGCTGGCCCATGTTGACTCCAATGCTTCCCCCGGTTGTTAAGTTGGCTGGATGTCCTTTGGGTGGTGGACCATTGTTGATACACACGGGAAACTGTTGAGCGTGAAGTAGCGTTGCAGTTCTTGACACAAACCGGTGCACCTACTAACATACTCATGCATTGCCATACCATTCACACTCAGATTGTATATGTGTGCCATTCAATGTCACAATTGTCTCAAGTCTTAAAAATCATTCTTTGTCCTCTTAATGTTGACTGAGAGCACACGCATGTGCCTGGTTTCTCTGTCCTCTTAATGTTGACGGAGAGCACTCTCGTGAACTGGCTTGCTGTGCGCAAATGTAGTAAAGTGCCAATTTGGGGATGTCTGATTGTCTTGAACCGGTTCCAACCCCTGGTTAAGGAACCGAAAACCCGAACATGTTTTTTCAAGGAACAGAACTGAGAACGTATTTTAAAAGCATGGGAACTGGTTAGTAATGTTATTTTACGCTCCAGGCAACAAAAAAAATCAATCCCACAATACACCCAACTAAGTGCCTATTCAAAGCCCTCACTGTCACAGAAACCGATTCCAGTGTCTGCCTGCCAACTGAAAATCTTTACTTGTCTGTGTAGGCTACCTGCCCCTCCCTCTGAAGCAGGCATAGTCTACTGTAGCTGACGTTACAGGCTCATTCAGAAATTAGGGAAAGATATTTTTAATCAAATCAAATGTATTTATATAGCCCTTCGTACATCAGCTGATATCTCAAAGTGCTGTACAGAAACCCAGCCTAAAACCCCAAACAGCAAGCAATGCAGGTGTAGAAGCACAATGATTTACTTTTTCAATGCTAGCTAAGGATACTATTATCATATTTCACATTGGATTTATTAACAACAAAAAGGTAGTGTTTTTATTTAGATTCTGGTGCTGCTCTGCACCCACACGTTTGTCTGTTTGCTCGCTCCATAGCAAGCTGCTCTATCCATTGGTGAAGTCATTTAATGTCAAGCTAAATGTAAAAAAACTGATTTCACAGGTTAACGTAAACAAAGGAATGATTTAAAGTTACTTTTTGCTGGTCGGAACAGTTAAATAAAACAAATATATTTTTTCTGTTCAAAAGGAATGAACATTTGTTTTGGTTCCAGGGGAGCACATAGCCCTCTTGGCACCACCGTATCTCTTTTCTTAGTGTGTCTGCTTCTTTCCCTATTGGTTGATTAAATGCAAGTTGCCATGAGAGCCAAAATGAGCTCCTCCTTGCACAGTTAAACTCCACATAGGCCTACACTGAGCGGTGGGCAAAGACAAGCTTGGATTGTTTGCTATTCCTAAACAAGAAGGGCAGCTGCTGCCAAGTCATAAGATCATGCCCTAGAAGGCGTCGGTAGAGGCATGGGCCACCAAATGACTTATGAATGCAGAATGTGGGTGAGGCTGTGTGGTGGCCATTGTTTGCTATTATACTTTATGGCATTTCAACAGCGCCAGGTCTTTCCTGGACCTTTACTGTTTATAGGGCTAATTACAACGGTGGTCTTCTTAACAAAGACAAAACCGATTTGTAGATTGTGTTTTGATACCTTATTCTGGAATCAGAAATATACTATTTACTTTGACCCTGCTTGGCTGAGAATGACTGTATTCCAGAGTTGCAGGCTTCTGTGTTTGACCCACCCTGCATAGTACACATTGTTTCCTCATAGAGATGAATTCCGTCTCGCTGACTAATGCGATTGGGGAGATGTGTTCTTCTCACTACTGTTCAAGGTTCAGTGAACCCGAGAGGTTTCGTAATGGCAGAGGACGCAAAGTTAAATGCTTCAGCCCCCCATATATCCTTTGTACACCATGCTTTGTCATTCATCACAATTTAACTATTTAATCTGTTGCCAAAGCTTTTCTTTAAAGCAATTCCCCTAACATCGAGCAGTGTTGTGACTATGCGTCCACTTGACACTAAAGTGAAAGCACTGACAAAGATCTGCATAGAAACAGAGATGGTATGTCTGTCAGGAAGTGAATTGACAGTGAACTCCAAGTGATCGAAGACACTGCTTGGCTCCTTGCTTGCTGTGTCCAAGAAATGGAGCTTCTGAGAACCTGTCATAAGAACCTTCTCGTGAGACCAATGACTATCCTCGCCATCTTTCTTCTCCGCTGTCCACACCAGCTAGATCTATCCCATCTTGTCATTTGTCACTCATCTCCATGCCTTCCTGGCATGCTGGTTAATTGAGAAATAGCCTTGAATAAGCTAATTATCTTGGTTCTTTAGCATGACAACCATGAAATGGCTTCCTCTTAATGCGCTGTGATTGCCAATTTGACAGTTAAGCCTACAACATCAGATAACTGCCATACAGGAGATCCAGGTGAGGTTGAAGTGAATAAACGCTGCTATAGTTATCTTTGGCTTTTATTCAGGCTTAAATAATCCTGCCTCTTGTTTAGCCGCATGTGTAGGATGTTAGCAGGTGGCTAGTTGTGGGGAAAGGCCTCGTGTAGGATGTTAGCAGGTGGCTAGTTGTGGGGAAAGGCCTCATGTGTAGGATGTTAGCAGGTGGCTAGTTGTGGGGAAAGGCCTCATGTGTAGGATGTTAGCAGGTGGCTAGTTGTGGGGAAAGGCCTCATGTGTAGGATGTTAGCAGGTGGCTAGTTGTGGGGAAAGGCCTCGTGTAGGATGTTAGCAGGTGGCTAGTTGTGGGGAAAGGCCTCGTGTAGGATGTTAGCAGGTGGCTAGTTGTGGGGAAAGGCCTCATGCGTAGGATGTTAGCAGGTGGCTAGTTGTGGGGAAAGGCCTAATGTCTCCCACACCCACATAAGCTTCTCTTTAAGTGCATCTTGACCTTATAGTGCATTTAATTTTCAGACACAGCTAAGCGTAATGTGCTCTTTGAAAACACAACTTCAATCGCTATTTGTCATAAGAAATTAAGTTAAGGGTGCTGAATCATCTATGTTTTGTCAAATTCATCTAGTCTATGTTTTGCAGAAGGTTGAAGTAGCCAGACCTTTGTACTGTTACGTAGTAGTTGCAGATGCCTTTTCAGGCAGAGTAACCAGGGCAAATCTAAATGTCTGCAGAAGGGCAGACCGGTTGTATTTGCTTAGCAGACTGTCTGTTCCGTGTCCCAAAATAAACTTAATATTCAAAGAAGTCTGAAGCATTTCACAAGATTAGCTAAGCCTTTCTTCAAAGAGCTCTTCTCCATTCATGAGATGGAAATGATTCTCTCTGCATGAAATTTCAAATCAAATCACAGTATGGTGTTGTAATTATACCTGTTGATTACAGGGTAATTCTCAATCATGGCTGCCCAGAAAGTAAGAATGGCAAGTGATTAATGAAATGTGACATATCTGAACACAAGTAATTGAGGCAGTTATCACCTGTTCCTGAGAACCAAAATAGCTGTGTAAAAGAAATACTCTCTCACACACACATGGCTTCTATAGGCATCTTTAACTACCTCTATCTGAACAAGGCTGGCAGTACAGCAGATGATTTGTTACAGCCTGCATGCTAAATTCACTTGAGAAGTTTGTGTTGACAGCAACACCCCCGTGCCCTCCCTCCCTAGCTCAGCAGTCACTCAGAGGTTGTTTGGTAATTGTTCCTCTACGTGGTTAGCATTGGGTACAATGACCAGCATCCGTATAGGAATACAGAGGGAATGTATCACCTTCGCTCTGATCATTAACTTTACAACCAGTGATGGAACACTCAATGCTATGTGTTTTTACTGAAATTTGACCTCAGATTTTTGTATAAACATATGCTACAACATTGGATGCCAGTATATTGTAGTATAGATGAATCTGTTCTTACATTATCACCCAAGGGTATCATGCATTGTTAAAATATATATCACTCTCTTTATACACACGTTTTACTGGAGTCCATCCATTGGTCCATTTGGGAGCCATACCAAAGACCACCGCCATCTTGTATAGAGCCAGGAAGTCCATGGGTGCATTTCTGTTGTCTAGAATGGCTTTCTCTGCATATCTCCTTTCTTGATGGAATGACCTTTTATGTGACGCAAATCCCCAATGTCCCATCTTGCTTTCACCTATCCCAGGTTTTCAGTGCAGAGGAGTGAAGGACCCTTTACAAACACACACTGGGGCATCTTAATAATTCAGTGTCTTGTCCTTTACTGTTGCCGTCTTTATAGATTCTATCCTCTGAATAACAGACTATTTTTAGAATGTGTTTTTACATGGTCAGTTATGGTATTCCAGAGTATGTACTTTCATATCAGTTATTTAGACGGACATTGCTTCTGTTGATGCTTGGCGCTGTCATCATTACATCACTAGTAGCCAATCATTGTCCTCTCTTTCTCACCGTTCTGATGTTTCTGCGCTATGATTGGTTCCCTGACAGAAAGAAGTGCAGCAGAAGCTCTTCAGCCACCACAATGGCCCACATTTACTTAGTTTCAATTCCTTAAAAGAGAGGATGCAGGTTTGAAGAGAAACGATCACGTCTTCAATGTTAACAATGCTCCCTTTGCGCAGACACCCTCTCACCTACACAACAAGGATTTTCCTTTAATCTATGCTGAACAAAAATATAAACGCAACATGTGAAGTGAGCTTAAATAAATGATCCCAGAATTTTGTCATTTACACAAAAGGCTTGGCTCAATTTTTGGGGTGCAGAAATGTGTTGACATCCCTGTTAGTGAGCACTTCTCCTTTGCCAAGATAATCCATCCACCTGACAGGTGTGGCATATCAATCCGCTTATTAAACAGCATGATCATTACACAGTTGCACTTTGTGCTGCGGACAACAAAAGGCCACTCTAAGATGTGCACACATTTGAAGGGAGTGTGCAATTGCCATGCTGACTACAGGAGTGTCCACCAGAGCTGTTGTTTTATATTTTTCAGTTAAGTTTCAATTGATTTCCTTTTTATATTAACTAAGTCAGTAAAATGTTTTGAAATTGTTGTATTTGTAGAGTAGAATGTGTGTGGCTTTTTGTTTTCTCAGTCTAGTCTGAATGGGAAAAACTCCAGGCATATTTTTGGAGGACTATGCTCTGCATGTCAATGTTGGCACCCTCCATACTTGGAGGCATAATTAGGCTTACAATACATGACCAAAAGAATGTGGACACCTGCTCGTCAAACATCTCATTCCAAAATCATGGTCATTAATATGACGTTGGTCCCTCCCTTTGCTGCGTTTCTACTTTTCCAGAGTGTAATGGACTGTTCCAGAATCCACTCCAGCCGATATTTGGCATTTCTCATGGTGATCTTAAGCTTGTGTGCGGCTGCTAGGCCTTGACCACTACACGCTTCAGCACTCGTCAGTCCCGTTCTGTGAGCTTGTGTGGCGACCACCTTCGCGTCTGAGCCGTTGTTGCTCCTAGATGTTTCCACTTGACAATAACAGCACTTACAGTTGACCGGGGCAGGACAGAAATTTGACTAACTATCTTGGTGAAATTTGACTAACTAAGAAAGGTGGCATCCTATGGCTGTGCCACATTGAATGTCACTGAGCTCTTCAGTAAGGCCATTCTACTACCAATGTTTGTTAATGGAAGTTGCATGGCTGTGTGCCTGTTTTTTAATGTTTTATTTTAATACACCTGTCAGCAACGGGTGTGGTTGAAATAGCCAAATCCACTAATTTGAAGGGGTGTCCACATATTTTTGTGTGTATATTGTGTATGTGTAGCCCATGTGTTTTTGTATAGACCTATAATTGTCCGTTTGTATGTGCGCTTGCAAGTCTTGGCATGCTAGCAAATGGTTGGGAGGCTGTGCATTTTTGCGTACATTCTAAAGGAGCTGACGCCATTCCTCACACTCCACACTCACTCACGCCTGGTTTCAGTCTGATCCACCCAGGCTGGGGATTGTCTGCGTTCACCCTCCTCTCACTTTAGGTGTCTGTTAGAAAAGGCTCCATCTGTGAGGAGCAGGGCCCTAGCTAACCCTTCTCAGTGGAAACCGATGGAGGCTACGGCATGCAGATGTTGGCCTACAGTAGGAAACGATAGTTAGCACTGACTGGCGTTAAGCCGAGGAACTGCTGTGGCATTCCGTTTGTCCCGGAGTAGGGCAACGCTGTAAAACGCCACCGGGGAGCTGAGTGAGGAGAGTGTCTGGATGGAGTGGATGGCTCAGATAAGCAGCCTTCCTGTAACTCATTATGGAAACCACAGGAGTGGAGACAGTCAGTTCAGTCTCTCTATCAACACCTTAGAGCTACGTCATTTAAAAAATATAAAACATTATCTCTACCCAGCAAACTTGATTTCTGTCAAGTTTTGTTTCACTTCATGCTGCATGCTCGGTGCTTCCATCAACACTTAGGCTTTTTTCTGACCTGCTTGTTTATGCCTCCCTGTATTGTACTCACACATCTCAAACTTCCTCTATTTTCTTTCTTCACGTCCCTCACAGAATTTCTCTATCAATTCCCTTTTTCTACTTTAACCCCTTCTCGCTTAAATTTAATTGAGCAGTTCAGCTGGAGTTGTCATGTAGGAGAGAAGGGAGCCTGGTGGTGGGAGAAGGGAGCCTGATGGTTGTGGGTGGTGGAGGGCTGCCAGTGGGAGAAGGGAGCCTGGTGGTGGAGGGCTGGCAGTGGGAGAAGGGAGCCTGATGGCTGTGGAGGGCTGGTAGTGGGAGAAGGGAGCCTGATGGCTGTGGGTGGTGGAGGGCTGGCAGTGGGAGAAGGGAGCCTGATGGCTGTGGGTGGTGGGGGGCTGGCAGTGGGAGAAGGGAGCCTGATGGCTGTGGGTGGTGGGGGGCTGGTAGTGGGAGAAGAGAGCCTGATGGCTGTGGAGGGCTGGTAGTGGGAGAAGGGAGCCTGATGGCTGTTGGTGGTGGAGGGCTGGCAGTGGGAGAAGGGAGCCTGATGGCTGTGGGTGGTGGAGGGCTGGTAGTGGGAGAAGGGAGCCTGATGGCTGTGGGCGGTGGGGGGCTGGTAGTGGGAGAAGGGAGCCTGGTAGTGGGAGAAGGGAGCCTGATGACTGTGGGTGGTGGGGGGCTGGTAATGGGAGAAGGGAGCCTGATGGCTGTGGAGGGCTGGTAGTGGGAGAAGGGAGCCTGATGGCTGTTGGTGGTGGAGGGCTGGCAGTGGGAGAAGGGAGCCTGGTGGTGGAGGGCTGGTAGTGGGAGAATGGAGCCTGATGGCTGTTGGTGGTGGAGGGCTGGCAGTGGGAGAAGGGAGCCTGGTGGTGGAGGGCTGGCAGTGGGAGAAGGGAGCCTGATGGCTGTTGGTGGTGGAGGGCTGGCAGTGGGAGAAGGGAGCCTGATGGCTGTGGGTGGTGGAGGGCTGTCAGCGCTCCTCTGGATACCTGGCTCTCCTCTCTCTCTCCCCATTTGCTCTGAACCAAGCATCATGTCAGGACACTATGTCCGGCAGCTAAGAGCCTGTCCTCATTTGTATGCAGTCATTGCTCAGCAGCTTTGCAATAGTATGATTTGTATTGATTTTATTATGATTAGAGGGTAGTGTAATCGAATATAGGTCACTTAAGTCAACTACTGCCTTTGGGGAGCAGTCTGCACCTTTGACCCTTAGTGAGAGGAATCGATGCAGAGGAGTGGTCATGTGTTTATGCTAGCTTGCAATATGGTGGTCTGGTACACAGTGATGTAGTGATAAACTCTGATCACTGGTCCCTGTGAAAAAAGTCAAGCCTACCTTCATTGCAATTTTTTTCTCAGGAAAAGGTGGGTAAATTGTCACACCAAAAAATGAGGGAGGGGGCTAAACTGTTTACCCTCCAGTACACCACTGGTTGTGCAGCGCAATGTTTATTGGTAATGACTTGAAAATGTGTCTGTTTCTTGGCTTGATGGTGTTCGATCACTGTTCCTATGACAACACACACGTCTCAGTAGTGAAGTGCAGTCTGTTCCATTCAGCAGGTACCACTTGTAAAAGGACGTCATTCAATCCACCGATCAATAACTACTTTCTGCTTATTAACGATGAAACAGTGCTCCATAGCAACAAGCTGCTCAATGGAGGAAGATATGGATTGTAGAAGATCAGGAGAACACAGGCCAACAGTCTCCTCAACACTATAGCCACAACTCAGATCACCTTTTGAGACAAAAATGTGATGTTTTCTGACAACACCTGTGTGTGCTGTTAAACAAGCAATGAATGTCACCAAAATGTGAAGTGTTGGCTAATATCAGGAATTCTTTGGAATTAGTGTGTTAATTTAGGCTATCCCATGTAAGTCTAGATCGGATGAGATTTGTAGTGCTTTTTCTCTCACAGTTGTTTGGTCTCCATCTCTGCAATTTTCTGGACCGTGCTGATTGCTGGGTTGATATGTTTGCCACTGCGGGGCACAGATTAGTCAATGATAAATGTAAGCATGTGTCGCCAGCCACCATCACCCACGAAGAGAACAGCTTCTAGTCATCAAAGTGTGGAATTACATCCAAAACCATCAGTCAGGTCAAGACTTTTTGAAGTTGGCTGGCATGGGAAGCCATTGCTTCTCTATTTACTTTTGATTTGTTGTTACTTATGAGTAGGCATTGAGTGGGGATTGAGGATAGCCTTGCATGGAGTATTGGTTTCATTTAGTGAAATGGTTAATTAGCTGACTCGTCTTCATGCATAACGCTTGTTTTCACATACAGTGCCGTTAAAGTATTTGCCTCCTTTCAAATGTTGATGTAAGTTCTGCAACACCCAATGCTTCCTGTAGTTGTTGTTCAGTCTCTCACGTCGCTGTGGAGGAATGTTGTCCCACTCTTCCATGCAGAACTACTATAACCCATCAACATTTGTGGGTTTTCAAGCATGAACTGCTAATTTCAAGTCCTGCCACATCTCAATTAGGATTAGGTCGGGACTTTGAGTAGGCCATTCCAAAACTAACATTTTGTTTCATTTTAGCCATTTTTATGTAGACTTGATCACACTACCACCACCACATTTGACTGTTGGTATGAGGTTCGTACTGTGGAATGCAGTGTTTTTACCAGGTATAATGGGACACGTTATACTTCTGACTCATCTGTCCGTAGAACATTCTTCCAAGAGTCTTGATGATCATCATGTGCTTTTTGGAAAACGAGTCAACATTTTATTATTATAGCAACAGTCAGCACACATGCAACTTCTCCTTTTTGTTTTTTTGGAACTGTTATGAGCTGTAACTGTCAAATAAATGGCAGCAATAAAACCATAGGCAGGGCAACGTTATCTACATGATAAAAGCTTTTTCCTAACTTGTGGAAAATACCTGACAAAATGTAAGCCAGTTTGACACATTATGACAAGTTATCATACTTTTGTATATACTACATAGTATATGTGGACACAACTTCAAATTAGTGGATTTTGCTGACAGGTGTAAAAATCAAGCACACAGCCATGCCAACTCCATATACAACGTGGCACCGTCATAGGATGCCACCTTTCCAACAGTTCCCCAAAGTTTGCTAAAAAATCAAAAGTCAAATCGCAATTGAAATATTTGTTTAAAAATAAAGCCTACATATTTTTGGGCCATATTGCCCAGCCCTACCTCCACCCTATCCTTACATCCCTACCCCCCACCCTATCCTTACATCCCTACCCTCCACCCTATCCTTACATCCCTACCCCCCACCCTATCCTTACATCCCTACCCTCCACCCTATCCTTACATCCCTACCCTCCACCCTATCCTTACATCCCTACCCTCCTCCACCCTATCCTTACATCCCTACCCCCACCCTATCCTTACATCCCTACCCTCCACCCCTATCCTTACATCCCTACCCTATCCACCCTATCCTATCCTTACATCCCTCCCTCCACCCATCCCTATCCTTACATCCCCCTACCCCCCACCCCTATCCTTACATCCCTACCCCCACCCTATCCTTCATCCCTACCCCCACCCTATCCTTACATCCCTATCCTACCCTCCACCCTATCCCTCCATCCCTCCCCCACCCTATCCTTCCACCCTACATCCCTCCTTACCTCCACCCTATCCTTACATCCCTACCCTCCACCCTATCCTCCCTACATCCCCCTACCCTCCACCCTATCCTTACATCCCTACCCTCCACCCCTATCCTTACATCCCTCCCTACCCTCCACCCTATCCTCCCTACATCCCTACCCTCCACCCTATCCTTACATCCCTACCCCCCACCCTATCCTTACATCCCTCCCTCCACCCTATCCTTACATCCCTACCCCCCTACCCTATCCTTACATCCCTACCCTCCACCCTATCCTTACATCCCTACCCTCCACCCTATCCTTACATCCCTACCCTCCACCCTATCCTCCTTACATCCCTACCCCCACCCTATCCCTACCCCCCATCCCTCCCTCCACCCCCTACCCCCCATCCTTTACATCCCTACCCCCACCCTCCTTACATCCTTACCCTATCCCTATCCCTACCCCCCACCCTATCCTTACATCCCTACCCTCCACCCTATCCTTACATCCCTCCCCTCCACCCTATCCTTACATCCCTACCCTCCACCCTATCCATGCGTCCCTTATTTTGCCTTATAAGCTTACATTCACTATCTCAAATTAATTAAATATTGTCTCGTTAGCCCCTGGGAGCATTCATTCCCTAAACAATGATACCGATGACAATAGAAGTGGGAAGAACACGAGGCCAGAGACACCATTTTTTTCCCTCTTCCTCCTGTTTGGGCGTGAAGAGAAACAAAAGGACCTCTGTGTTCTGTAAATACCTCCTGATATGATACACAGGCTTTCTGCTAAGAGTGATTAGCGCCAATAGCCGCCAACTGTCGCTACATCTGCAAGCCAGACAGAAGCTGACTCTAGGTTTGGCCGGTATCCACATTTTCATACCGTTTCTGTACTATACCGGGGTATACGGTATTATCGGAAGTGCACACAAGGGGTACTATTTAAAAATATATATATATATACATACACACGCATACATTGAGTGTACAAAACATTAGGAACACCTTCCCTTTTGCCTTCCGAAGCGACTCAATTCGTAGGCATGGATTCTATAAGGTGTCAAACATGCCACAAGGATGCTGGCCAATGTTGACTCCAATGCTTCCCACAATTGTGTCAAGTTGGCTGGATGTCCTTGGTGGTGGTCCATTCTTGAAATACACGGGGAACTTGTGAAACCCAGCAGTGTTGCTGTTCTACAATACCCCGTTCAAAGGCACTTAAATCTTTTGTCTTGCCCGTTCACCCTCTGAATGGCACACAATCCATGTCTCATGGCTTAAAAACTTTCTTTAACCGGTCTCCACCCCTTCATCTGCCAGATGGGTCCCCAATGAGGGCCCTGATTTAAGGAACACACTCTGTCTTTGATGTTTGAGAGGGCGTGTATTAACGGCCTGAGAGACTAAAGTGGTTGTGAGCGACTTGTTTTAGTGAACTGCGTTGTGCTCTCTCAGATCAGGGACCTCACTTTTGCCGAGAGGTCAGCTGTTGTCATCACTGCCTGAGCATGCATAGAAGTACCTGGCCTGCTGCAGAAGAAATCCCGCTCTAAATAGGTTCTGTGTGTGTGGAATAGTTGTTGGATAAATAAGATGCATGACGACTAACAAAAATGCACACTCCAAGTTAATGCCACTAAATTATGCAAATTACCCTATATACCGGTTCTGTTGTATTTATAGTCTTTTTACTTTTGGGGGGCTGATGGAAACCCTGAGACAGACACACACACCTTGTCTTCACAGCTTCAGACAGATTTTACCGTACTCATCAATCCTAAAGGAATGAGGACTTAACTATGCAGAGTTACTTTAATAACTCTACCTACATGTACATATTACCTCAACACTGGTGCCCCCGCACATTGACCTGGTACCCCCTGTATATAACCCCACTATTGCCCACACATTGACCTGGTACCCCCTGTATATAACCCCACTATTGCCCACACATTGACCTGGTACCCCCTGTATATAACCCCACTATTGCCCACACATTGACCTGGTACCCCCTGTATATAACCCCACTATTGCCCACACATTGACCTGGTACCCCCTGTATATAACCCCACTATTGCCCACACATTGACCTGGTACCCCTGTATATAACCCCACTATTGCCCACACATTGACCCGGTACCCCCTGTATATAACCCCACTATTGCCCACACATTGACCTGGTTCCCCCTGTATATAACCCACACATTGACCTGGTTCCCCCTGTATATAACCCACACATTGACCTGGTTCCCCCCTGTATATAACCCCACTATTGTTATTTACTGCTGTCTTTAATTATTTGTTATTCTTAACTCTTACATTTTTTTCCACAATTTTGTTAGATTTATTATATGTTTTAACCTATTATCTTAACCAACAATGCAGTTAAAGACTTGTAAGTCAGCATTTCACTGTAAGGTCTTCACCTGTTGTATTCTGCGCATGTGACAAATAAAATTTGATTTGACTTCCAATGTTATTCTTACCCAACTCTTCCAGCCACAGTCAATATGGGTAGTGGGGCGGCAGGGTAGCCTAGTGGTTAGAGCGTTGGACTAGTAACCGGAAGGTTGTGAGTTCAAACCCCCCAGCTGACAAGGTACAAATCTGTCGTTCTGCCCCTGAACAGGCAGTTAGTTAACCCACTGTTTCCAGGCAGTCATTGAAAATAAGAATTTGTTCTTAGCTGACTTGCCTGGTTAAATAAAGGTAAAATAAAAAAGTGCCGATGAAAAAGCTTCTTTGCCCTAGCGCTCAGACACACTGGCCGGCAACGGAGTCTAGGGGTGACTGGCTGGCCCGGCCGGCCACAGAGTCTAGGAACTGGGCTACAGTAGTACTAGTAAAAAAGATGACTAGGAGATGCTCTATCACTTCCAGTCGATTTTTCTCTCCGTCTTACTTCAGAATCCTCCCTGAGCTCTGTGCACACTGAAGCGCAATACTTAGAGGGGGGAACAAACAATCAAATGTAGTGGCTCAGGCTCCTGGGAGCAGGTGGTGATGGGGAAAGTGCGGATCTGAGCTGAAGTCAATCTGAAAAGCGTTCCAAATGTAATTTGGGCCTTGCCTTCCAAATGGAGGCGTGTGTTAATCTGCTCCCGTAATGAATGAGATTCACTATGGGACCACTGGAGGATGAGGAACCAATGGATGAGGCAAAGATAAACGCATGCATTCACAAACACGCGCACATACAGTCCCCACCCACCACATTAGCTTAAATAGCTTAGTCAGAGTCCTGGTGGATTTTTCTCTGAGTGATTGATTGTACTCCACTATAGCAGCCCTACTGTATGTGGGAGGGAGGGAGAATGGTACAGTGAAATACCATTAGGAATAGAAAGGGTGTGGTACTCTCAATACAACTAGAATTTGTCATTGTAGATTGGATGTGTGACTAGGGCTGTTATGGTTACCATATTACCGCCACACCGGCAGTCAAATTCCACATGCACATTTAGTCACGGTAATTAGGCTTCTCCAAGTTCTGATGCTGCTGCTGGTCATAAGTAGCGTACCGTACATGCTAACTGCCTGGTACTCAGCCCTCTGTCACTCTAATCACTCTGACATCAATGCAAATGTATTCACAAATCTAATCAAACAACATTTCTATAGGGTATGCAATTGTGTGAGAAAACAGTGATGGCCTCTATTAAAAAGAGGATCCCATCGGTTTTCTATAGGCTAGGCCTACTATATTTAGTTATTTATCAACTTTGCTAATATTAAGCGCATTGCTTATCTGTTTACAACAGGAGTATAGCCTACCTGGCTGCCATGACAAATCCTATTTAAGTGCGTTGATGACATGTATTTTTCCCGCTGCCCCTGTATCGAGACAGGTGTATGATAATTGTCCATTGTAAATGCGAAGACAGGATTAAATCAAGAATAGTCCGATGGGTGACACGATTAGCATATCACTTGAGTGATGCCCAGCTAAGGCGAGAAATGCGTGATTTTTTTTCAAATCGTAGTCGACACCTCATGTAGCCTAGCCCATAGGCCTATGTTTTGATAAGGTATGTACCACAACTAAAGTGGCCAAATAACGTCTTTAAAATTAAGCACATTAATCTGCTTTACAATGGGTGTAGAGCCTAACTGGCATACATAAACAGCACGTGAGTTTAAAGTTTGGGAAATAATTTTTACATTAAAAATGCACCTTTTTATAATAAAAGCATTACATGTATAATGGCATTTGAGGTCACTTGAATGGTATTTTCCCACTAATGTGCTTATAATGTGAAGAAATAGCCTAATAGTTTAGCCATATTTTAAGCTAAACGTTCTGATCTGTTGCGTCAGCAGCATTGAGTAAAAAAGGTTATTTGATGCTAGTGGTGGTATTAATTTGGGATCTATCTCATCCCACAACTGTCCCAGACTGGGTGGTATATTTATTTCTCACACACAATAGAATAGGTAAACTTTTGTATTATGGTGGATAGTAGATTGACATATGCTAGTGCTTTTGCTGTTTGTTAGGCCTACTCTTCCAATATCTACAATATGCGCCTCGGAATTGGATAAGGATGCGCACAGTTGTATCCCAGATGTCGGTCTTCACTTGTAGCCTGTGTGAGAGACCCGGCCACGTGATTGAGAGCCATTTGAGTGAGAAGTGCTTCGGATCAAGCTGCCGGGAGAAGGGATGAATATAATTATTATAATTCCCAAGGTCACAACGGCCACTGGCTGCATTAGACACGTTTTTTTAGGGGGTATTTCGGCCACACAAAAGGGATGCCGCCTGGAAATTCGAGGCATTATCAAGTGCTTTTAAAAATTGTTCATGAGAGACTGATTAAGCCTGTACAAAAACTCATGCCTTTCATGCGATTATTTTTCAAGTCCTCATTAGTTGCAAGATGCAGCCTTACAAATGTTGGGCTATATGTTTAATACATTCTATCACAACTAAAGTTACATGAATGACTCTAAATTAAGCCTATAGGAGTACCTGTTTCTTTTAACACACAGAATATCCACATGTGTGCACTCAAATGTTTTGAGATTTTATTCCGCTTTGTTCAATTGTATTCTTCATACTATAAAATAATCCCATGGAATTCTAAGCACATCTTGTCTGCTAAATGAGCTAGTGTAGCCCGCAGCAATATGGCATAGCCAGATCACGGCCTAACATAAGGACAACTCAGAGTATGCTATTCTGGTCTTCTGAAATGGACTACATTTTCTTCAAATCATGTTTCTTTAGACCTGTCTACAAATTGATTTATTGTGACTGTGTAGGCTATATTTCATGGATTTATTAGACTTTTTTTTTTAAACGTAGATGTTCTAAAGGTCTGCATCAGTGGCTTGTAGGCTTTGCGTGGAAGCCAGGAGATGCTTAATGTGTTTACGGTAACTACGGTCAATTACCTTGAGGCCCGGCAGTTATTTGCGTGACAATCACCGGCTGCCAAAATGTCATGACCGCCACAGCCCTGGGTGTGACCACAGTTACTGTGCACACTGTCTCCAGGGTGCCATGATGCACGGAAAGGCAAAGGCGATAGACTGGGTGGTACCGATAGTTGAGGTCCTACTGTTGACTTTAGCAACATGCCGGCTTCTGAAATAATTGTGCCTACTACAATTGATAAGATGGGCTATACTCTGTGTGTGTGTGACAAGCGTCACCAGTCTTAAGTTGAGTTGATCATTGATGTTGGTAGCTTTTATGTAAGGCTTTGTTAACATAGAATAAACAGGAGGAAACCAAACTGGTTCCACAAAGAACAAAAAAGGTGTCCTCTATGCCTGCTTTATCCAGTTATCATCTTGATGCAGCCATCCCGTTAGCGGGATCATTTTCGTCAAACACCGCTGAATTGCAGAGCACCAAATTCAAATTAAATTACTGAAAATATTACATTTTCATGAAATCACAAGTGCAATATAGCAAACCAAAGCTTAGCTAGTTGTTTATCCGCCTGAAGTGTCAGATTTCAATAAAGCTTTTCAGCGAAAGCATACCAAGCGTTTATGTAAGAACATCTCTCTCAGTAGACAAAATATTACAAACAGCTAGCAGCCAAGTAGATTGGTCATGAGAGTCAGAAAAGCAATAAATTAAATCGCTTACCTTTGATCTTTTGATTTTTTGCACTCACGAGACTCCCAGTTACATAAATGTTCCTTTTGTTCCATAAATATTATTTTTATATCAAAAATACCTCTCTTTGGTTGGCGCGTTTTGTTCAGAAATCCACAGGTTCGAGCGGTCACGACATCGCAGACACAAATTCCAAATAGTATCCGCAATGTTCGTGGAAACTTAACGTTTTTTTATAATCAATCCTCAGGTTTTTACAATATATAATCGATAATATATCAACCGGGAATGTAGCTTCTTCAATAGGAGAGAGAGAGAGAAAATGGCTGCGCCAAGCTGTTGCGCATACAAAACGCTGCTGGCACCCAGCCATACAATGACCCGATGTGATCTTTCTTGCTCATTTTTCTAAATAAAAGCCTGGAACTATGTCTAAAGACTGTTCACACCATGGGGAAGCCATAGGTAGGAATCTGGTTGATATCCCTCCTTTTAAATGGAGCGAAGGCAGGCTATGGAACATGGAGCTTTCAAAATAGAGGCCACTTACTGGTTTGATTTTCCTCAGGTTTTTGCCTGCAATATCAGTTCTGTTATACTCACAGACAATATTTTGACAGTTTTGGAAACCTTTAGAGTGTTTTCTATCCTAATCTGACAATTCTATGCATATTCTGGGCCTGAGAAATAGGCAGTTTAATTTGGGCGCGTTTTCATCCAAACATCAAAATACTGCCCCCTACACTCAAGAGTTGGGTTCTATCAACAGTGTATTCTCCTGTGTAGTAGTGCCAGCTGCCACGGTGCTGTAATAGCGTCTCTTTCCAGAAGCGACAAAGGCACTGCTCCCTTCCAGTTAAAAAATATGATTATTTAGGATGGTAAATCAAATGGTCGCATACACAGTTTAGCAGATGTTATAGCGGGCACAGCGAAATGCTTATGTTACTAGCTCCTAACAATGCATTAAA
This sequence comes from Oncorhynchus nerka, assembly GCF_034236695.1. Taxonomy (NCBI): domain Eukaryota; kingdom Metazoa; phylum Chordata; class Actinopteri; order Salmoniformes; family Salmonidae; genus Oncorhynchus; species Oncorhynchus nerka. The sequence goes on from NC_088413.1 coordinate 69,429,179, forward strand.
ATGTCAAACAAATGATTAGTCAAAATAAAAACAAGGAATCAAGGATGAATCCGATTAACAGTTATTAAAATGGAATCTATACATGTATACATACACTGGAATAATTTACACATCTACTCTGTGCAGCTGTCTCCACTACTTTCAGTTTGGGAGCACCGTGCAACAAAACAATTATCCAATAAACTCAATGGGTAATGATATTTTGCCACAACACACTTATTTTCACTGCTCAAACACAGGCTGATAATGGTTAACAAACCAATCATGTTTAAATGTAGCTAATTCAATTAATAATGCTTGGGGAACACAACGGCACAATCCCTTTTCACAAAAACCTTCCCTCAGAACTGTGCCGCCTGTTTTTTTTTTCTTTGTTTTTTTTTTTCCCTGAGCTAAGTAATGGCATTCTATAGCAAGCTAGCTAGCAAGAACAACAATGAAATGCACTGGAATTCAAGCTTTAACAAAAAACGATCAACCAGAAGATAATGACAATGTCGGAGATGCTGCTACCGATCCACCACCTCAAAGAAAAAAGAAAAACATCTACGTGTTTCAAGAGGGGTTGCTTTTGCCAATTCTAGTGCCGAAGGAGGAGCACATCCAGCATCCCAATGTCCAAAGTGTGGAGTAAAAGCAGCAGGGAGACTCATTTGGGTCTTGCAACCTAAAACACGAGTCCTTGCTAAAACATAACTTAAGCCAGAATCAAATGAGTTGGAGCAACATCAATATGTATACCACCAGGCAACAGGTGGCAGGCAGCCCAAGCCGGTCAACAGGCAGAGCTAACGGAGCTAGAGATGAAACGTAACACTGCTTACTGCATTGTCAAAGAAAAGATGGCTTTTACCAAATTCGGAAACCTGTTACTCACTCAGAAAAATAATGGATTACAAATCAACCCTACATATTATTGACACTATCCGGGAAGAGTGTTAGTGGTATCTGGGCTTTTTGGGATGTTCCTACCCCTAAACCCTTACCCTAAAAGCAAGTTGATTTGTTAGAGAGATCAAATAAATGTATTAGTTGTTGTGAGAGGAGACTAAACATTTATTTCATTATCCAAGTATCAGTTCATAGTCCATGTTGCCTTACATAGTTAGTTAATAATAATCTGTTACCTGACTGCAGTAATGGATAACTGTTTGCAGTTCCACTTTTCAATAAAACAGTGGATTTGAATCAGCTACCGTATATACATGTTTGCTGTTGCACTTTTCAATACAATCAGTGTTTTGTATGTTACATTTCTTTGTACAAAACTAGTTACCTAATGTAAACGTGGCAAGTGTCTTCACTGACATCTACAACCTCTCCCTGACTCAGTCTGTAATACCTACATGTTTCAAGCAGATCACCATAGTCCTTGTGCCCAAGAACGCCAATGTAACCTGTCTGTAGCCATGAAAGGCTGGTGATGGCTCACATGAACACCATCAACCCAGACACACGGGACCCGCTCCAATCTGCATACCGCTCCAACGGATCCACAGGTGACGCAATCTCTGTTGCACTCCAGGCTGCCCTTTCCCACCTGGACAAAAGGAATCCTTACATGAGAATGCTGTTCATTGACTACAGCTCATAGTGCCCTGCAAGCTCATCACTAAGCTAAGGAGACGGAGAATGAACACCTGCAACTGGATCCTGTACTTTCTGACGGGCTGCCCCAAGGTGGTGAGGGTAGGTAACACATCCGCCATGCTGACCTTTGAACACGGGACCCCCTCAGTGGTGCGTGCTTAGTCCCCTCCTGTACTCCCTGTTCACCCACAACTGCATGGCCTCTTCCAAATGTATTCAGCTGCTCCATTGAGAGCATCTTGACTGGCTGCGTCTCCGCTTGGTATGGCAACTGCTTGGAATGTGACTGCAAGGCACTACAGAAGGTAGTGCGTATGGCCCAGTACATTACTGGGGCCGAGCTCCCTGCCATCCAGGACCTCTATACCAGGCGGTGTCAGAGGAAGGCCCCAAAAATTGTCAGACTCCAGCCACCCAAGTCATAGACTGTGATCTCTGCTACCTCATGACAAGCGGTACCGGAGTGCCATGTCTGGGCCCAAAAGACTTCCCATACGCTGCTGCTGCCCTGTGTCTATGCTGATTGCCTAGTCACTTTTACCCCTACCTACATGTACATATTACCTCAACTACCTTGTACCTCTGCACATTGACTCGGTACTGGTACTCCTTGTACTGGGGCGGCAGGTAGCCTAGTGGTTAGAGCGTTGGGCCAGTAACGAAAGGTTGCTGGATCGAATCCCTGAGCTGACAAGGTAAAAATCTGTCGTTCTGCCCCTGAACAAGGCAGTTAAACCCACTGTTCCCCAGTAGGCCGTCATTGTAAATATGAATTTGTTCTAGACGGACTTGCCTAGTTAAAATAAATATATCCTCGTTATTTAAGGTAACACCTGATGACAATTAAGAATGATAAGACAGTCATTTGCAGTAATAAATAAACATACTTTTTGAGCACCAGAATGAACTATGTCAGGAATAAAGTACTTAAATATTCTGTGTGAAACAAAGTGTCTAGTGGTTGTACAAAAGTAGTCTGTATGACATGGGACAGCAGCGGTGTCTGTTTGAGGATGAGGTGTGTGTGTGGGTGCATCACCTGGTACACGGCTAGTGATGGTTCTTACAGTCTGACCTGGTAATAGAAGCTGTTTTGTTTGTTGTTGTACAAAACTCACTAAAGTTTTGATTATTTCCTTGTGTCTCCTCTCCCAGGTGAACTTTGTGGTGTGTCAGCTGTTTGCCCTGTTGACAGCCTTCTGGTTTCGTCTGTATCTCCACCCCAGTAAGACCAGTCCCTTCATCAGACATGTGGTGGCCACGCTACTGGGCTTCTACCTGGCTCTCTTCTGCTTCGGCTGGTGAGTGCTGTTACTGTCACATCTTTTCACCTCTCTTCCTGAAATTCTTTCTCTTGTCCCTGGTTCCCTCCATCTCTCCCTTCCTCAGCCCTTCCTGCTTCTCGCACTCTTCCCTCTCTCTCCGTCACGCCTTTCTTCCCCTGTGTCTCTGAGCCTCCCCCTCACCCCTGTCGTCCGTCTGTCTGTCTCTCCCTCCCTCCACCCATCTCTCCTGCCTCTGCCGCCCTCCCTCCATCCTTTACGGGCCAAGGCAAACTGGTCATGCAGAGGCAATTGATATCCAATTAGGAAGCCGTTGGGCCTGTTGTAAACAACCTGCTGTCCCTTGGCAGTGTGTCCCTTGGCAGTGTGTCCCTTGGCGGCAGTGTGCCCCTTGGCAGTGTGCCCCTTGGCAGTGTGCCCCTTGGCAGTGTGCCCCTTGGCAGTGTGCCCCTTGGCAGTGTGTCCCCTTGGCAGTGTGTCCCTTGGCAGTGTGTCCCTTGGCAGTGTGTCCCTTGGCAGTGTGTCCCTTGGCAGTGTGTCCCTTGGCAGTGTGTCCCTTGGCAGTGTGCCCTTTGGTCCCTTGGCAGTGTGTCCCTTGGCAGTGTGTCCCTTGGCAGTGTGTCCCTTGGCAGTGTGTCCCTTGGCAGTGTGTCCCTTGGCAGTGTGTCCCTTGGCAGTGTGTCCCTTGGCAGTGTGCCCCTTGGCAGTGTGCCCCTTGGCAGTGTGCCCCTTGGCAGTGTGTCCCTTGGCAGTGTGTCCCTTGGCAGTGTGTCCCTTGGCAGTGTGTCCCTTGGCAGTGTGTCCCTTGGCAGTGTGTCCCTTGGCAGTGTGTCCCTTGGCAGTGTGTCCCTTGGCAGTGTGTCCCTTGGCAGTGTGTCCCTTGGCGGCAGTGTGCCCCTTGGCAGTGTGCCCCTTGGCAGTGTGCCCCTTGGCGGCAGTGTGTCCCTTGGCAGTGTGTCCCTTGGCAGTGTGCCCTTGGCAGTGTGTCCCTTGGCAGTGTGTCCCTTGGCAGTGTGTCCCTTGGCAGTGTGCCCCTTGGCAGTGTGTCCCTTGGCAGTGTGTCCCTTGGCATTTTCCTGTACACACCGAGAGAGAACCCGAAGTGTGTGTGAGACGTTAACTGCGTCATTCCACCATGGCAGCGGCTCTGTGCATGTTGGATCACGTGCTGACACCATCGGTTCATCATATTGATGGTAAGGTGATACTGTTGTGGTCAGATCAAATTTTGTGTTGTTGCTTTTAGTGTAATTAATGTCTTGTTAGTCATCTGTGAAACGCACCTTCACGGCTTTAGAATGTAGAGGACAGTAGTACCATAAACTGCATTCATTCATATCACTTTAGTTTGACAATCACTGACAAGCCATTCCTTTTTGGTTTTATATATATTTATATATTTTTTTCAATAAACAAAAACATACTTTGACAAAAACAATAGACAACTTTAACATTTACATTTCAACAAACATGAATGACATCCCACCTGCTCAGACCCACATGTTCCCACGCTATCCACACCAACCCAATGTTGTTTCCAATGCTTGTTAGACTCTTCCCCCACATGAATGACATCCCACCTGCTCAGACCCACATGTTCCCACGCTATCCACACCCAATGTTGTTTCCAATGCTTGTTAGACTCTTCCCCCACATGAATGACATCCCACCTGCTGTTCAGACCACACCCAATGTTGTTTCATGTTCCCTTCCCCCACATGAATGACATCCCACCTGCTCAGACCCACATGTTCCCACGCTATCCACACCCAATGTTGTTTCCAATGCTTGTTAGACTCTTCCCCCATATGACTTCACATTGTGTTGTTTCTGTCTGTAGCCAGATTTATTCCAATATTAAAATAATAAAGTATTAGAGTTTTCCATTCTCTTAACATTGGAGTGTCATTTGACCTCTACTATTTAAGTAATAGCTTCTTCAATATAAGTGACAAATAAATAATATTGTCCAACCCCATTGGGTATCTCACTGCACCCTCGTATGCCATGTCTTGAGATATGCAGATAGACGGAGTAGAAGTAAACATACATTGTAAAACTTCTGACAGACAGCATTCTAACTCTGCCCACAGCTTCCGGACTTTCTAGCACTCCCAGAAGGCATGAACTGACTTACTTTTACTCCTTCTCTTCCCACAGTCCTGCTACCACTCAATTCTGTCTGACATATTGACTCTGAATGACGCACGCACACTAACTCCCTTCCTCTGCTGTACTTCAGACTGTGAGGACACACAACGCCCTAGGGGACTTACCAAGTCCATCATACTGCTGTGTACTGTAGATATACAGTCCCAGTCAAAAGTTTGGACACACCTAGTCAGTCTAGGGTTTTTCTTTATTTTTACTCTTTTCTACATTTTAGAATAATAGTGAAGAATCAACTATGAAATAACACATTTGGAATCATGAAGTGTTAAACAAAATATATTTGAGATTCTTCAAATAGCCACCATTTTCCTTGATGACAGCTTTGCACACTCTTAGCATTCTCTCAACGGGCTTCCTGGAATGCATTTCAATTAACAGGTGTGTCTTAAGTTAATTTGTGGAATTGATTTCCTTAATAGTAGGGGGGTATACAGAAGATAGCCCTATTTGGTAAAACACCAAGTCCATATTATGGCAAGAACAGCTCAAATAAGCAACGAGAAACGACACTCCATCATTCCTTTTAATACATGGTCAGTCAATGCGGAAGATTTCAAGGACTTGCAGTCGCAAAAACCATAAAGCGCTATGATGAAACTGGCTCTCATGAGGACCACCACAGGAAAGGAAGACCGAGTTACCTCTGCTGCAGAGGATAAGTTCAGAGTTGGCAGTCTCAGATTACAGCCCAAATAAATGCTTCACAGAGTTCAAGTAACAGACACATCTCAACATCAACTGTTCAGAGGAGACTGCATGAATCAGGCCTTCATGGTCGAATTGCTGCAAAGAAACCACTACTAAAGGAAACCAATAATAAGAAGAGACTTGCTTGGGCCAAGAAACATGAGCGATGGACATTAGACCGGTGGAAATCTGTCTTTTGGTCTGATGAGTACAAAATGTCGATGTTTGGGTCCAACTGCGTTTCTTTGAGATGCAGACTACTGTACGTGAACAGATTATCTCCCCACGTGTGGTTCCCACCGTGAAGCATGGAGGTGTGATGGTGAGAGGAATACTTTGCGGGTGACACTGATTTATTTAGAAATCAAGGCACACTTAATCAGCATGGCTACCACCGCATACTGTTGGAGAAGTAAAAGTAACAGTCCGTATCTGGTGTGGCCACCAGCTGCATTAAATATTGCAGGGCATCTCCTCCTCATGGACTGCACTAGATTTTCCAGTTCTTGCTGTGGCATGTCACCCCACTCTTCCACCAAGGCACCTGCAAGTTCCCAAACATTTCTGGGGTGCATGGCCCTACCCCTCACCCTCTGACCCAACAGGTCCCAGATATGCTCAACAGGATTGAGATCCAGGCTCTTTGCTGGGCATGGCAGAACACTGACATTCCTGTCTTGCAGGAAATCACGCACAGAACGAGCAGTATGGCTGGTGGCATTGTCATGTCAGTATGAGCCTGCAGGAAGGGTACCACATCAGATAGGAGGATGTTTTCTATGTAATGCACAGCGTTGAGATTGCCTGCAATGACAACAAGCTCTGTCCGATGATGCTGTGACACACTGCCCCAGACCTTGACGGACCCTCCACCTTCAAATCGATCCCACTCCAGAGTACAGGCCTTGGTGTTACGCCCATTCCTTCGACGATAAACGCAAATCCGACCATCTACCCTGGTGAGACAAAACCGTGGCTCGTCAGTGAAGAGCACTTTTTGCCAGTCCTGTCTGGTCCTGTGGCGGTGGGTTTGTGCCCATAGGCGTTGTTGTTGCTGGTGAAAACCTGCCTTTACAACAGGCCTACAATACAGTGGGCATCTTTCTTTTATTGTTTTTCAGAGTCGGTAGAAAGGTCTCTTTAGTGTCCTAACTTTTCATAACTGTGACCTTAATTGCCTACCGTCTGTAAGCTGTTAGTGTCTTAACGGCCGTTCCTCAGGTGAATGTTCATTAATTGTTTATGGGTCATTGAACCAGCATATGGGATACAGTGTTTCTTTGAAAGACAGGGTCTTGAAAAGGGGACGTTTCTTCTTTTGCTGAGTGTATTTGGTGGATGAGTAATGCACCGATATAACATTTTTTGTCCGATACCGATATTTTCCTTGCCAAAATAAACGATACTGTTAACTGTACTAGAATGCTTAAAAGTTAAGTAGTTAACACACACATGGACGCAGTTGTTTAAGGCACTGCATCTCAGTTCAAGAGGCGACATTACAGTCCCTGGTTCGAATCCAGGCTTTATCACATCTGGCTGTGATTGGGAGTCCCATAGGGCTGCGCACAATTGGCTCAGCGTCGTCTGAGTTTGGCCGGGATAGGCCGTCATTGTAAATAAGATTTTGTTCTTAACTGACTTGCCTAGTTATATAAAAGTTATACACAGACCAAAAATATTTGTTTGGGGCATTCACATATGTCCCCATTACCAGGAAAACTTCATCAAAACCTATTTCTTTCACTTACTTGCTGTGCTGTTTCGTTGTTCAGTTTCATTCTCAACCATTATTTCTTCACACATGTCAAGCAGTGAAGTTTCAGCTCCGTCTTTCCGTAGCCTCTCTTCGTCGGTGCAAACTGTCACTGTGTCCGTTTCCATCTTGTCCAGCTGTGAATGTAACATTTCACGTAAACCCTGTCTCTTGTCTGCATGGAAGTCGCGGTCCTTGTACCTAGCATGGAAGTAGTGGTCCTTGTACCTAGCATCGAGCATGGAAGTAGCGGTCCTTGTACCTAGCATCGAGCATGGAAGTAGCGGTCCTTGTACATAGCATCGAGCATGGAAGTAGCGGTCCTTGTACATAGCATCGAGCATGGAAGTAGCGGTCCTTGTACCTAGCATCGAGCATGGAAGTAGTGGTCCTTGTACATAGCATCGAGCATGGAAGTAGCGGTCCTTGTACCTAGCATCGAGCATGGAAGTAGTGGTCCTTGTACCTAGCATCGAGCATGGAAGTAGCGGTCCTTGTACATAGCATCGAGCATGGAAGTAGCGGTCCTTGTACCTAGCATCGAGCATGGAAGTAGCGGTCCTTGTACATAGCATCGAGCATGGAAGTAGCGGTCCTTGTACCTAGCATCGAGCATGGAAGTAGCGGTCCTTGTACCTAGCATCGAGCATGGAAGTAGCGGTCCTTGTACCTAGCATCGAGCATGGAAGTAGCGGTCCTTGTACCTAGCATCGAGCATGGAAGTAGCGGTCCTTGTACCTAGCATCGAGCATGGAAGTAGCGGTCCTTGTACCAAGCATTGAGCATGGAAGTAGCGGTCCTTGTACCAAGCATCGAGCATGGAAGTAGCGGTCCTTGTACCAAGCATCGAGCATGGAAGTAGCGGTCCTTGTACCTAGCATCGAGCATGGAAGTAGCGGTCCTTGTACCTAGCATCGAGCATGGACGTAGCGGTCCTTGTACCTAGCATCGAGCATGGAAGTAGCGGTCCTTGTACCTAGCATCGAGCATGGAAGTAGCGGTCCTTGTACCTAGCATCGAGCATGGAAGTAGCGGTCCTTGTACCTAGCATCGAGCATGGAAGTAGCGGTCCTTGTACCTAGCATTGAGCATGGAAGTAGCGGTCCTTGTACCTAGCATTGAGCATGGACGTAGCGGTCCTTGTACCTAGCATCGAGCATGGAAGTAGTGGTCCTTGTACCTAGCATCGAGCATGGAAGTAGCGGTCCTTGTACATAGCATCGAGCATGGAAGTAGCGGTCCTTGTACCTAGCATGGAAGTAGTACCTAGCATGCGGTCCTTGTACCTAACATGGAAGTAGCGGTCCTTGTACCTAGCATGGAAGTAGCGGTCCTTGTACCTAGCATCGAGCATGGAAGTAGTGGTCCTTGTACATAGCATCGAGCATGGAAGTAGCGGTCCTTGTACCTAGCATGGAAGTAGTGGTCCTTGTACCTAGCATCGAGCATGGAAGTAGCGGTCCTTGTACCTAGCATCGAGCATGGAAGTAGCGGTCCTTGTACCTAGCATCGAGCATGGAAGTAGTGGTCCTTGTACATAGCATCGAGCATGGTGGTGACACCGTAAAGAGAATGCAACCTACTCACTTTGTTGAGCAGGTGTTTTAATGCCATGACAGAGGGTATCATGTCTGCTGCAGGCACAGTTGAGCTTATTTCTCCAGTCAGTTGTTTGAATGGAGCTAGCTAGTGTGTTCATGTTCTCAAATGCCATTGAAATGGCAGCAGCGGTATGACAACCAGCACATTCATGAACATGCTATACGACTTCAGTATAAAATCCTTGTTGACCCACTGTGCTGTCAGACTCAGCATGCTCGTGGGGCTGGTATCGCTGGTCCAAATATCAGCCGTGAAGCTAATAGCAGTAACATAGTGTTTACATTTTTTTTTTTTAAGAAAAAGGATTTGACACTATTACTGTGTAACTCCAGTAGGGCAACATCTGAAAAATAGCGCACTTGATAGTGTGCACTGGTGCTCGACCAGTTGGCGAAAGCCAACATCACCCATGGCAGAGAATGGTTGATTGTCAAGGGCAATGAATTCCATTATCTTGGCGCCTTTGAGTTGTCTCGCTGAAAATGTCTTACTCTTTCAAATGACTGCTTGACTTGTTGACTGCTCGATCCACACAGCAAACATTGTGGGCTAGTTCAGGAATGCTCTGTTGCACGTGTAGCGTTACATTTCGCATGGCGTCATTACGTCATTTACCTACGTTGTATAAAGGTACGCATGTCAGCTTTGACATCGGTTGTGCATATCGGTGTTAAACTAGACATCGGCGTCGATGTTGGCATTTTTAGCTAATATCGTCCGGTTCCGATATGCTCCCGCTATATCGTGCTTCCCTACTGTAGATATTTGTCCATCACATTATACCCTCTTTTTTTCCCCCATATCTTTGTGGAGAGTTGGAGTTGCTTCGGTGAAGCACATCTCCAGTGTTGCAGAAGGGACTGAGGATAGCTGTAGGCTAGTTGGAGCCTAGAGGCAGAAACAAAGTAGACGTGTCCTTGAGTACAGCATTGTTTCACTTGGTTATCTGCCCTCAGATCATCCACCAGTCTGTAGATAGAGGGGAGAAAAAGGGCCTTTTGGAATCCTGTCCTCCAGAACACACCTCCTAGCTGTGTGCTTATCATGCGTTCATCATGGGGCTATATCAGACATCAGTGTTCTTTATCCCGAGTTGGACTTTATCAAGATTCAGCCCTTAGGGCCTTCTGTTGTCCTGCACCACTCCTGGCTGAGATGTTGACAGAATACCAGAGAAACCAACACTATCATATGAACAGGTCTGTGTATTATAGTGATAACCACCACAGGAGGTCTCAATGTACTCCATCTTTCTTTGAGACTACCAGCCCTCTTAAATGCCCATGTGACCTGGGGGGGAGAGGAGAGGCGGGGGTGAATGTTAGGTTCTGACCCCTTGTCATTTTCTTTTTCTCAACAGGTACGCCTTACATTTCCTTGTCCAGAGTGGCCTGACCTACAGTATCATGATGTTCGCTGGGCTGGAGCACATGCACAAGTGAGTCATGTTTCTATTCAATGTGAAATAAACTGCTCATTCACTGGCAGCTGTAGTAACAAGTCCAAGATTGTCTGAATCAAGTCTCCAGTGAACACGTGATGCCAACACATGACGTTGTGGCTTTGCATAAGGCATTGCTTTCAGAAAACAAATCAATAACACTCTATACTGACGTAGTCCGTCTTGTCACAAGGCTGATGAATTGAATTGAACTGCAGTGGAAGGTTATTGGCCTTTTTAGAGTGGTGTTCCAGGATGTTTACCCAGCAACCGGAAGGACTTGGCCTTGTGCCCAGCTGTTGCAATTCATCTTTAACATAGGATTTTTGATTAAGTGTAATTTCAATATATATGAGGGAGGAGAATGGCCTTGGTTCACCATGATTGTTTTAGTTCAGGTTGCAGAGCGTTGTTCTGTGGGCGCTGAAGAGCCTAGACTCCTGATGGTGATGGCACTACCCCCTCAGGCGCCCATCTGTGTCCATGCCCCCACCCCTCCCTCCCTCCAAACAGTCTGAGCCATTCAGCCAGCTATCACCCCCCCAGCCATCTTCTGTGGTTATTTTTACTGAAGGGCAAGGCTGTGAGGTCAGGTGTGGAAAGAAGTGAAAGCTCTCTCCTAAGGGAAGGTTTTAAAAAATACCCCAGCTCCAATATCCATCACGATGACCGCAACAGTGCAATAGAGGGTCCTAATTGTAATATGCTCAGTAATTATCCACTCTGTAATTGTGCACTCGCTAACCGTCCACTTTAATCGTATTCAGAGGTGACATTTCAAAACAAACGAAGCCCTCAATTTTTTTTATTTCCTGGTGTTCCAGGTCAGTATTGCTGTGAGGTTCTAGGAAGCTGAGGAATGTGGCGGTCATCCAAGCTGAGCTGAGATTGATTGGACCACACCTCAAAGCAGGGCCTGGTTGTGAAGTTCAGCCTCAGCATTTGCCTTACTCAACCTTTTTGTGGAGTTGGTTGAGCTTTAACTTGGTCACGTGGGTGCTGAGCTTGCAGATGCTTTTGTCTATTAGAACCCACAAACCTTTTGAATAGACTTAGCCCGTCATTTCCATAACAGGTCTTTTTAGAGGTCCGTGAACAGCTTTCCGTATGTGTACAGTTTCATGTATCACTATAGCTTGATTACTATGGCTGAGGTCATACACAGAAATCAACAGAGACCAGCTCTACATTTTCAGCTTTGAAGTCTGCCGTCCTTAGAGTGAAAGTGGTTATGGGGAGTAAATGGCTCAGTGGAGACCACCTATGTGAATGAAATTATAAGGATTTTTCTCAAAAATTAACAGCTTGTGGGAGAACATTTTTAGCTGAGACGGGGGGGGCTGAGGGACATTGTGGCCCCGTCCGACTATACCCTGGGATAGGGCCAACCAGGCAGGATATAACCCCACCCACTTGGCAAAAGCACAGCTCCCACACCACCAGAGGGATATCAAGAGTACATGGCCAACTTACTACCCTGAGACAAGGCTGAGTATAGCCTATGAAGATCTCCCCCACCACAAGCCTGAGGGGGAGCAAGACCGGGCAGGAAGATGAATGAAGGGGTTAGAGTGTAGGGACGGCAGGTAGCCTAGTGGTTAGTGTGTAGGGACGGCAGGTAGCCTAGTGGTTAGAGTGTAGGGACGGCAGGTAGCCTAGTGGTTAGAGTGTAGGGGCGGCAGGTAGCCTAGTGGTTAGAGTGTAGGGGCGGCAGGTAGCCTAGTGGTTAGAGTTAGAGTGTAGGGGCGGCAGGTAGCCTAGTGGTTAGAGTGTAGGGGCGGCAGGTAGCCTAGTGGTTAGAGTGTAGGGGCGGCAGGTAGCCTAGTGGTTAGAGTGTAGGGGCGGCAGGTAGCCTAGTGGTTAGAGTGTAGGGGCGGCAGGTAGCCTAGTGGTTAGAGTGTAGGGGCGGCAGGTAGCCTAGTGGTTAGAGTGTAGGGGCGGCAGGTAGCCTAGTGGTTAGAGTGTAGGGGCGGCAGGTAGCCTAGTGGTTAGAGTGTAGGGGCGGCAGGTAGCCTAGTGGTTAGAGTGTAGGGGCGGCAGGTAGCCTGGTGGTTAGAGTGTAGGGGCGGCAGGTAGCGTGCCTAGTGGTTAGGTGTAGGGGCGGCAGGTAGCCTAGTGGTTAGAGTGTAGGGGCGTAGCCTAGTGGTTAGAGTGGGGGGCGGCAGGTAGCCTAGTGGTTAGAGTGCCTAGTGGTTAGCGTGTAGGGGCGGCAGGTAGCCTAGTGGTTAGAGTGTAGGGGCGGCAGGTAGCCTAGTGGTTAGAGTGTAGGGGCGGCAGGTAGCCTAGTGGTTAGCGTGTAGGGGCGGCAGGTAGCCTAGTGGTTAGAGTGTAGGGGCGGCAGGTAGCCTAGTGGTTAGCGCGTAGGGGCGGCAGGTAGCCTAGTGGTTAGCGCGTAGGGGCGGCAGGTAGCCTAGTGGTTAGCGCATTGGGCCGGTAACCGAAAGGTTGCGAGATCGAATCCCCGCACTGACAAGGTAGTTAACCCACTGTTCCCCTGTAGGCCGTCATTGTAAATAAGAATTTGTTCTTAACTGACTTGCCTAGTTAAATAAATAAAAAATCCATAAATAAATAGAGAACGTCAGTGACTCAACCCACTCAAGTCGAGTATAGGGAACGAAGCCTGGCAAGACGTGATGCACCCTTGTTAGGGCTGGCATTTCTCTATCTTTCTCAACATCTTAAGTGTTTGCTTCAGGGCTGAGAGGAGTGGTAACGCAAAGTCTGCTTGATTAAAAGAGATTGGCAAAATTAGAAGTAGCTAAAGATGGGGTGAGAGGAGAGGAGACTGAGTTCAGGAGGATAGACAAGGTTATAGTTTTTCTAATAAAGTATGTAGAGATAATAGACTGCATTATTTACAATATCAAATCTCTCTCCTACTCCTCAATCGCTCTCCTCAGTCATCCCTCCCTCCATCTCTCTCTGCTTACTCATCCCTTCCTCCTTCATATCGGTCTCCCTCTCCACGTCCATCCTGCTGCCTTTGTCCAGACACCTCACCAGGCAGATTAGAATGGAATTTCCTGGGAAGCATTAAACCCAGTGGAGGCTGGTGCTAGAAATGCTAGCAAGCCCCACGAGAGCAAATCCATCTCCTGTAGACTTCAAATGGAGCAGAACAAACATGCATATACAACCGTCCCCAATCCCCTGACTGCACTTCATCTGAAAACCACCTTGTTAGTGGAGTAGCCTAGCCCCTCAATGTGCAAAGTACAACACTATTTTCAACTATTGTCATATACATATAGTTATGGCCATTGTTTAACAAGCATTTCACTACACCCGCAATAACTTCTGCTAAGTATGTGACCAATGAAATTTGATAGAAATGCCATGGTGTCAATGACTGTTTTGGTGAAGGAAGAAGTCAACTGCATGTGGGTATTGTGATTCACACACACTCTGTTTAGTTCTAGGCTACACACATTGACTTGTCATTCAGTTGCTGTTGCGACAGCAGAGCTATTTTCTCCTGGGTAATGTTCAACTTGTCTGTTCATTCACCTGTTGAATGTGCCTGGAGAAAGGTTGGGGAATGTTCTAGAGAGGTTGTCCTCCGCTCTCTCTGCCTGTTATAACACACTGACTTGTGGAAGGGGAGGTGGCATACCGTTTGTGTGAATGTACTTTGCATTTATTTTTTGCTGAGGATTGACATATATTTAATGAATCCCAAAAACTGTTTTGCTGATAATACTTTGTCTATAACTCGAAACGTTGTATATGCAGAAAGTCTGGCGCGCTACTGATTCCAACCTCCATTCAGATAACAGACTTTGAAATGGAGAACCTGACAATAGAGGGAGTATAAGCGATCGAGAGGGAGAGGTGACAAAGCGAGTGAAGGACACTGTGATAGAGTGCCCACATGAAAGGCTGTGTTATTCATACCATGTTGCTATTGAAGCCTGAACCACCATCCCTTTGTGTGGCAAGGCCTGTGAAAGAAATGACATAACCAACCTACCTGCTGCCTGGCAGGCAACAGAAAAAGGCACATTTTCCCACACATGGGTATATTATGCACTCTGCAGCAAATTGCCCTGATTTCTGTCCTATTATATTAGGGTAATTGGAGGGGTTATGAGGCGTGATTAATCGTGGGTCGGGGCATCGGGAGGCGGCGGAGGTCCAGGCAAGGTACCGCACTGCTCGGGAATGCTAAGTGCTTTGGGCCAAGGCTCGCTGCCAGCTCATTGGCTGGAAACACGAGCAACAGGTTGGCTTTTTGTTCCCTGCCGTTTGAAATGTCACTGATAAAAGCGTCACCTCCGAGACATGTCTGCCCTGTGACTGAGTGGACAGTTGGCTGGTTCTGCAGTTGGATGCGTCGCATGGCAACTTGACTATGACTCTGATCTTGCAAAGGTTCCTCAGGAGAGCAACACAAACAGGGGTAATGGGAGTGGCCCCATTGCAGATGGGTGGAGTTTTTGTATTCAGTGATGATCGTTTGAAGTACATAGGCCAAGACGTAGGCTAATACAGTAAATGCTAAATAAGCCCAATAGTCTTTAGAAACTCCCATCTTGGAGCTGCTGGAATGAAGTAAGCCCATTGATTCAGCATTGATTTGTTCCTCTCGCTCTTCGGGCCGTGGGCCACTTCAATCTGGCCTGGTGATGTTTAATGCTGCGCTGGGCTGGCACGGAGCCCTGCATTCCCCCTTGGACCTGAAACTTAACAATAAACCTGAATGATAATATGATAACACTGACCCTTACTACACCAAACCTAAACACGCGATGGTATCCGCCATTAGCCTAACCATAAACGGACTAAACATGAGCACAGCACTGATGATGCAGTGACAGTTCCCATAACCTTAACACTATCCCAAATCTGACCACAAAACACCAATCTTCAATACCCCACCTGTCCATAAAACCTTACACCAAATATGTAACAAACAATATACCTCAACACAAACTCTAACTCTACTGTCGATGGTTAAAAGGTCCCACTCAGGCTAGCTGTCAGTATGATTGAGTTGTGACGTGAGGGGTTACACCGTCCTCAGCTGACACATCCAATCAGTCACTGTCTCCTGTCCTATGTGTCACAGTGTAGGACGATTCAGGCCAGAGTTTTGTATTTAAGAACCAACTTTTTTATTTTGTATTTTTTTTCATCCAGGATGCGTTTCCGTATGGTGTACGAATGTACTTGTGTGTGACTGCGTGTGTGCTCTGGTCCGCGTGTTTGTTCGTGTCATTCAGGGTCATTTTAGTTGGTATAGTTTTATATATATGTGTGAGGAGTGTCAAGCATCAAATATTTTTTACGCTCTCATGCATAGAGAGATGAATACATAGAGTAGCATGTGGTCACAGATGTGGCATAGTGGTCACAGATGTGGCATAGAGTAGCATGTGGTCACAGATATGTGGGCAGATGTTGGCAGCCTGACAGATGAGAGCTTGTGATTCTCACTCAAACTCATTAATGCCACTGTGTGCTTATGTGAGTGTGTAGTCAGAATTCCTGTATTTATTCACCTCTAGTGCTTTTCATTATCTTGCTGCTTGTCTTTTGCCGCTTATCTGGGCCTCCCAGGGGGTTAAGTCGTCAAGTTGTCCCGTCTGAGGCCGTCCCTCAGTGGGGGGGCAGTCTACTTTAGACCCACACTTCAGTTACTGCAAATTACACCAGGAAGAGAGTCCCGTATGGGCCTTCTGTAAATACACTGTCTGTTAACACATTCTTATTTACAATGATGGTTTAGGAACAGTGGGTTAACTGCCGCTCTAACCACTAGGCTACATGTTGCTCATTTCCTGTTAGTGTAATACTGCTGCTACTGTGTCAGTAATATAACATCCCATGAATTATAAAAAATAGAAATTGACAAATAGGATTTATAGTTTTGTCAGAACTGAAAATGGTTGGATAGGACAGTAAAGGATGCTTCATGGTGATATCAGTTTCAGGTGTTAGTCATGTCTGCCTGTCTTTGAGGGCTTATTTAGGGAGTGACGGTAGGATGGCTTTGTCTTCTGGGGGTGTTTCCAATTGACTGCCTTTTGATATTAAGGGAGCTCGGAGGATTCAGACTTCTGTGAGGACAATGGTAGTATCCTCAACTTCTCACTCTCCCATGCAAGGAAATACATTAGTGTCCACTGTTCAGACCAGGCTGCCCTGCCACCCTCTCACCAGGCTGCCCTGCCACCCTCTCACCAGGCTGCCCTGCCACCCTCTCACCAGGCTGCCCTGCCACCCTCTCACCAGACTGCCCTGCCACCCTCTCACCAGGCTGCCCTGCCACCCTCTCACCAGGCTGCCCTGCCACCCTCTCACCAGGCTGCCCTGCCACCCTTTCACCAGGCTGCCCTGCCACCCTTTCACCAGGCTGCCCTGCCACCCTTTCACCAGGCTGCCCTGCCACCCTCTCACCAGGCTGCCCTGCCACCCTCTCACCAGGCTGCCCTGCCACACTCTCACCAGGCTGCCCTGCCACCCTCTCACCAGGCTGCCCTGCCACCCTCTCACCAGGCTGCCCTGCCACCCTCTCACCAGGCTGCCCTGCCACCCTCTCACCAGGCTGCCATGCCACTCTCTCACCAGGCTGCCATGCCACCCTCTCACCAGGCTGCCATGCCAAGTGAGAGCACACAGCGCTGAGATGCCCATTGTGCCCACTGCCTGTTCTTGCCACTCCCCCTCTTATAACACCAATAACCATGAGCCTGGCTTGGAATCTCAATATAATGCTCACCTTTGGGGTCGACGCGCACGCACACACGTAGCTGTTTAATGTCCTGTGGGATTAACACTGGCATTTGTTTCTATTTCTCAGCAAATGTTTGTAACCCCTTTCAGCTCATTGTTTCCATTTGGTTGATCTGAAACATTGTGATAAATAAATAGAGTTCCTCTAATATCTACATTACATACTTGGCATGGAAGCACTGCGTTTGACTTGGCGTAGCTGGTTGATTTTAAACTAGTCCTGATTTAGTGCTCATCTCAAGTACAATGGCAGTCTGGTTTTCATAAGGGAGAAGCAAAAGGCGTAATGCTCGCTCAACATGTAAAAACTCATTGTAATATTTAAGCAAAGTTTTAAAAAAGCTTGATGTTTTGGCCACCATTGCCCTTCATCATGAAATGCATTCAATTCATATAGACACTTAGGCTTGATCCTATTCCATAGCACCATGGCCATGTAACCATGGATGACCATCTTACTGAATCTAAGATGCAAACAAACCACCAGCGTTCTCCCTCGTCTCCAACAAAGACTAGTTGATTTGCCTGACTGCCTTTATGATGTCCAAGATCCCTTCCGTTGAGGAGAACAAGATGGACGCTACAGCTAGCTGAGTCTTTATGATGTCCAAGATCCCTTCCGTTGAGGAGAACAAGATGGACGCTACAGCTAGCTGAGTCTTTATGATGTCCAAGATCCCTTCCGTTGAGGAGAACAAGATGGACGCTACAGCTAGCTGAGTCTTTATGTCCTAGATCCCTTCCGTTGAGGAGAACAAGATGGACGCTACAGCTAGCGGAGTCTTTATGATGTCCAAGATCCCTTCCGTTGAGGAGAACAAGATGGACGCTACAGCTAGCTGAGTCTTTATGATGTCCAAGATCCATTCCCTTGAGGAGAACAAGATGGATGATGCAGCTAGCTGAATCAGCGTTTGCTTTGTACCAGCTCTCAGTACTCACTCACTCCACATACAGTGGCAAGAAAAGGTATGCGAACCCTTTGGAAATACCTCGATTTCCGCATGAATTGGTCATAAAATTTGATCTGATTTTCATCTTTTTCACAACAATAGACAGTTTTCTTAAACTAACACACACACTTATACGCTTCCATGTCTATTGATCAGACCTGCACAGAATGTTTAAATTATGTATTCAATATAGACAAAAATACAATTTGTGTGTTATTAGTTTAAGCACACTGTGTTTGTCTATTGTTGTGACTTAGATGAAGATCAAATTTGATCTGATGACTAATTTATGTAGAAATCCAGGTAATTCCAAAGGGTTCACATACTTTTGTGTGTGTGTGTCCCAATGGATGTGTTCAACGTGATAGATGGCTAGTGTGGATAATTAAAAAAATGACAAAAAAGGAGACAACGTGGAGATAAGGAATAACAAAATATATTTATTTAACTAACTGTGTGTGTGTGATCAATAGTGTAAGTGAGTGGTGACGTGCATAAATGTGATGAGGGGTGTTGAAAGGTGCCAACGCAAACAAGCACAAATTCCACAAGCTCTTGCTGCGGGCGATTCGCTGATCCACCTCTACGCAGACGACACCATTCTGTATACTTCTGGCCCTTCCTTGGACACTGTGCTATCTAACCTCCAAACGAGCTTCAATGCCATACAACACTCCTTCCGTGGCCTCCAACTGCTCTTAAACGCTAGTAAAACCAAATGCATGCTTTTCAACCGTTCGCTGCCTGCACCCGCATGCCCGACTAGCATCACCACCCTGGATGGTTCCGACCTAGAATATGTGGACATCTATAAGTACCTAGGTGTCTGGCTAGACTGTAAACTCTCCTTCCAGACTCATCAAACATCTCCCATCTAAAATCAAATCTAGAGTCTGCTTTCTATTCCGCAACAAAGCCTCCTTCACTCACGCCGCCAAACTTACCCTAGTAAAACTGACTATCCTACCGATCCTCGACTTCGGCGACATCATCTACAAAATAGCTTCCAATACTCAGCAAACTGGATGCAGTTTATCACACTGCCATCCGTTTTGTTACTAAAGCACCTTATACCACCCACCACTGCGACCTGTATGCTCTAGTCGGCTGGCCCTCGCTACATATTCGTCGCCAGACCCACTGGCTCCAGGTCATCTACAAGTCCATGCTAGGTAAAGCTCCGCCTTATCTCAGTTCACTGGTCACGATGGCAACACCCATCCGTAGCACGCACTCCAGCAGGTGTATCTCATTGATCATCCCTAAAGCCAACACCTCATTTGGCCGCCTTCCAGTTCTCTGCTGCCTGTGACTGGAACGAATTGCAAAAATCGCTGAAGTTGGAGACTTTTATCTCCCTCACCAACTTTAAACATTTGCTATCTGAGCAGCTAACCGATCGCTGCAGCTGTACATAGTCCATCGGGAAATAGCCCACCCAATTTACCTACCTCATCCCCATACTGTTTTTATTTATTTACTTTTCTGCTCTTTTGCACATCAGTATCTACCTGCTCATGACCATCTATTAATCACTCCAGTGTTAATCTGCTAAATTGTAATTATTCGCCTACCTCCTCATGCCTTTTGCACACAATGTATATAGACTCTTTTTTTCTTCTTGTTTCCACTGTGTTATTGACTTGTTTATTGTTTACTCCATGTGTAACTCTGTGTTGTTGTCTGTTCACACTGCTATGCTTTATCTTGGCCAGGTCGCAGTTGTAAATGAGAACTTGTTCTCAACTAGCTTACCTGATTAAATAAAGGTGAAAAAAATAAAATAATAAAACAACCGAAATCTGTGTCTGCATGGAGAGAGTCTCCTCAATGAATGGGAAAGAGGTGAATTCATCCTGGGACACACCCGGGGCCAGGTGTGTCCCATTTCGCTGACGATCCTCCCGGCTCCGCCCACCAACATCCTATTAAGGAAAACAAGAGCAAAGAGAGAGAATTCGTCAGACAGAGTGGGAGGGTCGTCACACTACCTAGTATGAAATAATATATTGGGAATATATGCTAGTATAGACATTGGAAAGTGACTAACCTTGTCTCTCCTCTCTCTCTACAGGTTGTGCTTCATTGTGGCTCTGGGCTACCTCAGTTTCTGCCAGGTCACCCGGGTTTACGTGTTTGACTATGGCATGTACTCTGCAGACTTCACCGGGTAACGTCTGGGTGTTGTGTTGACTGTCAATGACATTCATTTGCATGTATGAATCAATCAGGGAGAAGAGAGAGGAGAATTCCAGCAGACATGACAGTCCTCGAGAATTGGAGTCGAATGCCCCTGCACTTTTACTATCCAAATATTGTTAGTACCACATTAACCAGCTGTGGAGTAAATAAGTCCAGCAACTACAATGCACTTAACTGTAATGTACATTGGGGTGCATTGATCAAGACTTCAGTTCCTCCTCCTCCTGGGTTGCTGGTGAACCAGACTACCAAACACGTGTGCTAGGGCAGGGGGTGGCCAGTTGCTAAGCAACCCCAGTAGGAGAGCCACAGCATCACAAGTGCAGACCTCCCTCTTTGCCTCTTTGATTATCATCAAGTTATACCTAATAGACTCTTTTGTATTTTCTCCCTGGGTTAGATGGTCAGGGCACAATCTATTCCATGCAATATAGTAATCTGCTACCAACTTTAACCTGCTCCCAACCTGCTACCTACTTTAACCTGCTACCTACTATAACCTGCTACAACCTGCTACCTACTTTAACCTGCTACAACCTGCTACCTACTTTAACCTGCTACACCCTGCTACCTACTTTAACCTGCTACAACCTGCTACAACCTGCTACCTACTTTAACCTGCTACCTACTTTAACCTGCTACCTGCTACAACCTGCTACCTACTTTAACCTGCTACCTACTTTAACCTGCTACCTGCTACAACCTGCTACCTACTATAACCTGCTACAACCTGCTACCTACTTTAACCTGCTACACCCTGCTACCTACTTTAACCTGCTACACCCTGCTACCTACTTTAACCTGCTACCTGCTACAACCTGCTACCTGCTACAACCTGCTACCTACTTTAACCTGCTACACCCTGCTACCTACTTTAACCTGCTACACCTTGCTACCTGCTACAACCTGCTACCTTCTACAACCTTCTACAACCTGCTACCTTCTACAACCTGCTACCTACTTTAACCTGCTACCTGCTACACCCTGCTACCTACTTTAACCTGCTACACCCTGCTACAACCTGCTACCTGCTACAACCTGCTACACCATGCTACCTACTTTAACCTGCTACAACCTGCTACCTACTTTAACCTGCTACCTACTATAACCTGCTACACCCTGCTACCTACTTTAACCTGCTACCTACTTTAACCTGCTACAACCTGCTACCTACTTTAACCTGCTACCTACTTTACCCTGCTACCTACTTTAACCTGCTACAACCTGCTACCTACTTTAACCTGCTACCTACTTTACCCTGCTACCTACTTTAACCTACTACCTAATTAACCTGCTACCTACTTTAACCTGCTACCTACTTTAACCTGCTACAACCTGCTACCTACTTTAACCTGCTACAACCTGCTACCTACTTTAACCTGCTACAACCTGCTACCTACTTTAACCTGCTACCTACCTACTTTAACCTGCTACCTACTATAACCTGCTACCTACTTTACCCTGCTACCTACTATAACCTGCTACCTACTTTAACCTGCTACAACCTGCTACCTACTATAACCTGCTACACCCTGCTACCTACTTTACCCTGCTACCTGCTACACCCTGCTACCTACTTTAACCTGCTACACCCTGCTACCTACTTTAACCTGCTACCTACTATAACCTGCTACACCCTGCTACCTACTTTACCCTGCTACCTGCTACAACCTGCTACCTACTTTAACCTGCTACACCCTGCTACCTACTTTAACCTGCTACACCCTGCTACCTACTTTACCCTGCTACCTACTTTAACCTGCTACACCCTGCTACCTACTTTACCCTGCTACCTACTATAACCTGCTACACCCTGCTACCTACTTTAACCTGCTACCTACTTTAACCTGCTACATCCTGCTACCTACTTTAACCTGCTACCTACTTTAACCTGCTACAACCTGCTACCTACTTCAACCTGCTACTTCAACCTGCTACCTACTTTAACCTGCTACATCATGCTACCTACTTTAACCTGCTACAACATGCTACCTACTTTAACCTGGGGTGTTGTATCATTTTGAACAACTGATTTTCTGTGCAACCTACAGCTAATGAATACTCTCATTTTAATAAGGATAGTCTTTAAGATTTCAACCCACAGTTCTCCTGTCATATGGTATTATGTACCTGACACTGTCCTGTTGTCTTCAGTGCGTATAGAAACCGACCTAACAGATGTTGCTGATAGCAGCAGGAAGAAGGTCATCCGTTACCAGGATATGGTTATGTGTGTTCGCTACGGTCGTACTCCCAGTGCTTTCACTGAATGATGGTCAATTAAGCAATAAGGCCCGAGGGGGTGTGGTATATGGTCGATACCACGGCTAAGGGCTGTTCTTATGCACAACGCAACGTGCAGTGCCTGGATACATCCCTTAATTGTTGTATATTGGCCATATACTACAACCCCCAGTGGTACTTTAATGCTATTATAAACTGGTTACCAACGTAATTAGAGCAATAAAAATGTTTTGTCAAACCTGTGGTATACTGATATAACACTGCTGTCAGCCAATCAGCTTTCAGGGCTCGAACCACCCAGTTTGTAATGAATAATATATCCCTGATGGAGATGGGATGTTAATATATTATGTAATGAGAAGAAGTTAGCTACAGTGTAGGTGAGCTGAAGCAGTCAGGGATGATGTGATTGGTTACTCTCCTCTCTTCTCCTGTGTTCTCTCCTATAGGCCAATGATGGTCATCACTCAGAAGATCACCAGCCTTGCATTTGAGATACACGACGGTGAGACGTGTGTGTTTGTCTCTCTGTAGCTAAGGAACTCTGTCATCGTGGTGATGGAACATGTCATTGTTAAGGCTGTCATGACAGTTGCCTGGGAGGTGAAAACAGCAGAGGGAGACAATAACACCGTGGTTTTATGAACTGCTCTCAATGTCCTCTTTTCCAGCCAGCTAAAGCTACAACTAGCATGGGAAGTCAGGAACTCTACCACGTTCTATGCATAGTGAGAGAGATCTGCGGTCCCCTTTTTAACAAAAACAGAAACACGACAAGAGGGGATATGAACATCAAATTGTATTATTGGTTTCAGCTGCTAGGCCTTTTTCGTAGGCAAGTGTTTTCGGCGGGGTTTCTGTAGAAGCACTTTGACATCTGCTGATGTAAAGGGCTTTATAAATACAGTTGATTGATGTGTTTGGCACCTTGCAGACAATATATAGTCCCCCTTTATATCCTGTTCGTCTGGTTTTATTCCTTTTGAATTGAAAAACAAGCAACATATTACCATGTCAACTAGTGGTCTCAATAAATACCTCTGTGGACAGATTGCATAATAAGGTAATTGGTGCTCCAGTGCTTGTATGGTGAGGCCGTTTGACAGTGGAGTCAGTTGAGGGGGCAGGGGTGGCATTGTGAACACGTGTAACGAGAACGGTTCTGTTCCTCTGTACACCTTTTCCTTTCCCCTAAACCAAATCATCCATAATGTCAGATAATGTGTGTATCAAATCCCTGTTTATTCGTCACATACACAGTTTATAGCAGGTATAAATGGTGCAGCGAAATGCTTACTTGTAAGCTCCCTCAGCAGTGCAGTACAACGTGTGTGTGTGTGTGGGATTACATAGCTGTTGTCCTTTTGAAGTTTTGTAAAGTAGACCGCCAGTGTTAGATGTCCAGAAGCAGTCAAAAGGCCACGGTAACTAATTAAGGGATTAGTTGGGATGTCACATTAAGAGCTACATGTTCTTCTGTAGAGGGAAACATGTCATGTATTACGTGACCTAAGTGTAATCACTGGGAAAAAGTGTACACCCAAGTAAAATGGAAAGATGAGTAACATTTAAAATTATGAAATTAGACAGTGCCCATTTTCCAATTCATTTGGGATTGGCCAGATCTACTCAACATATGTTGTGTGAAGTCATCTCCACATTTGACCTCTTTTGAGGTCTGAAAACGTCTGAAACGTCTGTTATATTTTGGAGAGAAATATATCCCTTTTAATGTTTGCTGGAAGTCCCATGCTGCCCCACAGATGGAAAACAGTGTTTAATTAGCATGGTAATGAGATTATGTAATAAGCCCCTCCTTCTCCCTGTCCTCCGCTGACTCCGGGCTTCATTATCACTGGGTCGGTCACCCACGACCCCTGACCCTGCCTATCACCACAGGAATGGCCTTTGACCTCTGTTTTGACTGGCCATTAGGCCACACAGCCCTTGGGGCCACTGGGAAAGTGTCAGTTATTGCTGTTGAATAGTATGTTTGTTCCGGTCTGCAGCATTCATATGAAAAAGGAAGAGTTTGTGTCTGCTTTTCTGTGTCTCATGAAGTGCACAACGTACTGGAAGCATAGCCTGTTATGGTGTAACCTCATGCAATGACATGTTGACTGAACTGTAGGCTCTCACTTCTAGAGCCGACTGACATGGAAGAGGATAGCTGCTGAGACTAGACCTAGTTGTCAACGGCGGTGTAGGCCTGTGTGACAGTGTCCTAGTGTGTGCTCGTACAGGCCTTAATGGTTGCGTGTGTGTTTTTGGTGTGTGCAGCTGTGTGGTCGGCATGATTTACTGTGGCTGTGTGTTCGGTGCATTGGAGGTTGATAAGGAGTTGAATCTGGTTATCAGCTGAATGACAGTCTGGTAAACAGAGTATTACGCCCGTCTCTTCCTCTGCCTCTCACTACTGCAAGCAGCTCTGACTGAGGTAGATGGCGTCAACTCAATATTAGGATGGTGTTTTTTGTTCGGCACATTTTTCTTAGAATTTAAATGCACACACTTCTTACTTTCTCTGGATATCTGTGTGCATTCATGACAGTCCCAGGTTATTGCATAATGTATTAGGAGTTGAATGTATTTTTAGGGTGGATGGGGATGTCTTGGATATAGTCATGTGACCAGACTCTCTGTTCCCATAGGTTTGGCGAGGAAGGAGGAGCAGCTGACCCCCAGTCAGAGATGCCTAGCTGTAAGGTATGTGACCCAGGTATGCTGTTATTCTCCCAGCTGGACTAGAGACACTTCTACTGCCATACTAAAGGTATTACTGTGGGACGTGGTCACTGGGAAAGCCTCCATGGTAGCCGCTAGCTAGTACTCATGTCACATGTATAGTTTCTGTTGTTCATTTCTTGTTCCTCTCTTTTCTTGGTTCTCTCTCAATCTCCTTCTCCTTCCCTGTCTTTCTTTCCCTCTCTTTCCCATTGTGTCAAACATGGATATATTTTGTTCTACTGCGATTTGATAATGATATGAACACAAAGAAAGATTGTGTAGGTACCCTGTAAAATGTAGGCCCCAACTGGACAATTGCTTCTAAAGAGGACGAGAGGATGGAAATTATTGCCTCTGGAGGAATCTTATTCCATTTTCTTCCCATTAAATTACCGAGAACAGAATGTTCCTGGTATCAACAACAATTAGAGCGATTTATTATGAATTAATCACACCAGTGCTCCTCTCACAGTCTGTGAAAGTGGCTGTGAAGGAGTTTATATCCTGCTCCAAAGGGTTCCCAGGGGTTGCATGGCAACCGCACGTATATCAAGTGTCATGTGACCAGGGTAGTCAGAAAGAAGCTGGCAGTGACCAAGGAGTGGAGCGCCAACCTACCTTGTGAAAGGAATTTAATTTAACTTTGTGAGATTTTTTGTTTGTTGTTGAATTGCCACAGTTACAAATATGTTATAGGTATATCAGCAGATTACAATATAACAGCTCAACTACAATTGAACCTAGCCAACCCCTTGGCCAAAGGAAAGAAATGTGACATTAGCTGCTCATTGTGACTTAGCTGCTCACTTTGAGAGAAACTCCAGGGCAGCGAGACATTAGCAATCAGTGTGTTCTCCTGACCTTGCAGTACCTCCACCATCATACTCAACAGATTGCACTTGGCAGGGAAAGACTGCACTCCCTCCCTCCAAAGTGCCACACAGATGTAAATGCTGTAACAAAGCCTCTATACAAATCGGCTCCTCACAAGCCTCCATTCCAGACATTTTCGTTAACTTTTTTTGCATCTGCCTGAATTCACAACAATTTGTCCTCTGAGGGAAGAGTATATGAGTATATACTAGGTACTATTAGTTAATTTTGGTATACTGTAAACGAATGGTATCCTATCAGTTGAGTGTGCTAGCGCTTCACTTGTCTATTGGAAGTTGATGCTGTTGCTATGCAACTTCTTGCTAGCTTGTTATCATAACAAATGACCAGTAGTATGACATCCAGGAATTTTTGGCATACTGACTAGATCCATACTATCACCAATAAGCATACTACATACTCAAATTACGTCACAAGTAGTACAGTTAGTATGTGTTTTGGAATACAGCTCAGGTCTCTACTCTTGTTGCTCTACTTGGGTGGCCATTCAGTATTTTTATTTAATATTTTATTTAACTAGGCAAGTCAGTTAAGAACAAATTATTGTAAAGCACCCCCTGGCCAAACCCTCTCCTAACCCGGACGACACTGGGCCAATCGTGCGCCGCTCTCTGGGACTCCTGATCACGGCCAGTTGTGATACAGCCCGGGATCAAACCCTGGTCCGTAGTGATGCCTCTAGCGCTGCGATGCAGTGCCTCAGACTGCTGCGCCACTCGGGAAGCCCAAAATTACTAGTAGAATTAGTGTGGCAATGCTAGCATGCTACAACAAAAGTGCTAACTCATGGGCTACGTGTTCCTAATCTAGGGTCAAGGCTGTGTAGGGGTAATGTAGCCCTACTTACTGTGCTAACAGGCACATGGATAGGAATGAGACGAGGGTCAAGTTATATGTAAGGTATGTTAGAGTTTTTAGTTACATCTCTATTGTGCTCAGAGAACGGGATGCAGTATGTCCATGTTTTTTAGCATGACTCAATAGAGACGCTCCTCGGCTTGATCCTCTAGTTGCTAACAGCAGCATCTGTCTCACATCTCTTTCTGGTCTTGTCCTCTTCCCCCAGGAGGATGCCCAATCTGCTGGAGTACCTGAGCTACAACTGTAACTTCATGGGCATCCTGGCAGGGCCCACCTGCTCCTACAATGACTACATGGCCTTCATCGAGGGCACGGCCTACCAGCCTCGCCACCTGGAGAGCAATGGAAAAGAGAACGGGAAGTACAAGCACACAGAGCCCTCTCCCAAGGTACCACACTGCCTGTCTCTCATTGTTAGACTGGTCAGGAGTAACTTAGAGTAGAATTATTGGCTGATTCCTCATGAAACTAGAACAAAGAAGGACCATGATTTTGGGTATTTGCTACTTTTATGATATAATTTATAACCATTACCAACAGAGTGAGTGTGAAAATGAGTGGAGAGCTTGGGACTACAGAGTTCTATCCTCAAAAAGATGATTCAGAGATAATTGGCTTTAAAGTTCACTGGTTTGAATGGTGTCAGCAATTTTTCTTGGTACTTAAGGGGTGGGCGTGGTGGGGTCATGGCCATGTGTATGTACTGTGTGTATGTACTGTGTTCAGACCCTTTGACTTTTTCAACATTTGTTACAGCCTTATTATAAAATGGATTCAATTGTTGTTTTCACCCATCAATCTATACACAATGGCCCCATAATGACAAAACAAAAATGGGTTTTTAGATTTTTTTGCAAAAAATAAATGAAATATCACATTTGCACAAGTATTCAAACCCAATTAACTTGAAGCGATTACAGCCTCAAGTCTTCTTGGGTATGTCTATACAAGCTTGGCACACCTGTATTTGGGGAGTTTCTCCCATTCTTCTCTGCAGATCCTCTCAAGCTCTGTCAGGTTGGATGGGGAGTGTTTCTGCACAGCTATTTTCAGGTCTCTCCAGAGATGTTCAATTGGGCTCATGTCCGGGCTCTGGCTGGGCTACTTAACGACATTCTGAGACTTGTCCCAAAGCCACTCCTGCGTTGTCTTGGCAGTATGCTTAGGGTCGTTGTCCTGTTGGAAGGTAAACCTTCGCCCCAATCTGATGTCCTGAGCGCTCTGGAGCACGTTTTCATCAAGGATCTCTCTGTACTTTGCGCTGTTCAACTTTCCCTCGATTTGTGACACTTGGCTTTCAGGCCATTGAGCTACTCTTGAACAGAGCTGCACCCTGCTTTTTCTTTGTCTCTTCAAAACACAAAAGCTGCAACACAACACGTCCTATATTTACCGCTGTCAAATAGCTCCTGCTGTTGTACACAATGACATAGGCCTATACCTGTTTCTGAAGCTTCTTGCAAAACACAAAGCTAATATTTCAGACGTTAGTTGACCTTTATTTAACTAGGCAAGTCATTTAAGAACAAATTCTTATTTACAATGACTGCCTAACCCAGACGACGCTGGGCGACTTGTGCGCTTCCCTATGGGACTCCCAATCACGGCCGGTTGTGATAAAGCATGGAATCGAACCAGGGTCTGTAGTGACGCCTCTAGCACTGAGATGCAGTGCCTTAGACCGCTTTTTTTTGTTCTATCGACTTCAGGAGTTCACATCTTCACATATTGAAAACATTTGCTAAACTACAAATGGACTTAGGCAATTACCTTTTGGTAACCCTAGCCTGCAGTTGTAATGCATTATTGGTTATAATGCTTCGTAAGACTCATAAACATGTATGACCTCCTTATAAGGTCTTATAATCATCTCATATCTGTTTTCCCCCCACAGAATGACATTATCTCCAAACTTTGTACCTGTGCCATCTCCCTGGCCATCTTCCTGTCCGTGTCTAAGCTCTGTCCGGTGGAGCGCTCCATCGACGACAAGTTCGTGGCCTCTACCCCCTTCATCCTCCAGGTCCTCTACCTGTACCTCTCCATGTTGGCCACCCGGCCCAAGTACTACTTCATTTGGACCCTGTGTGAGTGCACTTTAGTATTATTCATGTGACTAAATCTGAAGTAAAAAAAAAAAAATGCATATATAAAGTATTTTGAATTTGAAGGCTGCTGGGGGAGAATGTGGTTGCTGGCCACACCTTATAACAAATCAGGGTGATATTGGCTCTGATAGTGGCCTTTCTAAACTCACATAAAAGTTGGGCTACTTGTGGTGTTACACTGCCCTCTAGTGTCAAGGTGGAGAACTCACTGTATCCCAGCCTACTATCATCTAACAGAATGGTCTTCTTGACGGTAAGGGATGTTGTTATTCTGTCTTGGCCACTGACATTCTGCCTGGTAACCTTTGTTGTGGTTTCCAATTGAACAGCTGATGCCATCAACAACGCTGCAGGCTTTGGCTTCAACGGCTACAATAAAGATGGCACCCCAAGATGGGACCTGATATCAAACTTGAGAATACTGGACATTGAGGTTAGGCTCTGCCTTTTTAAAATTTTATTATTCACATTTTCACTAGTAGTGTAGGTTAGTGTTCCCTCGTTTGGCTACATTCACTACTAGAACAGCACCATCTCTCTTTTCAGTTTGCCACCAGTTTCAAGATGTTCCTCGACAACTGGAATATCCAGACAGCACTATGGCTCAAAAGGTAATAGCGTCATAGTACAGAGTAATCTGGTTCATCTTACTACAGTAGTCATGTAGATAGTCCAATCTACATGATTGTATATTGTAGATATACTATCACAGATAGTAGGCCTATATATCAGTAGTCATGCTGATAGTATACAACAAATCTGCACTGGTCTGCTAGCGCTGCCATTATCTCTGCACAGAACACATCTCTACACAAATTGGGATGCTAATGCTATAGTTTGCATAAGCTAGTGTGCTAATGCTGAATCTGTGTCATGTGCACTCAGGCTGAGATGCCAGTATTGTGATTAGCATTAGCTGGTATGCTAATACTTTACCTGTACCATGTCTGTTCTGTACAGGGTGTGCTATGAGCGCTGTCCCATCAACCCCACGGCGGCCACCTTCCTACTGTCGGCCATGTGGCACGGAGTGTACCCCGGGTACTACCTCACCTTCCTCACCGGCATCAGTATGACCATGGCAGCACGGGCAGTGAGTACACAGTCAACACAGCTGGTGTTACCGACCAGGAATCAAACCAACTCAAAATATGCATTAGCCCTCTGAGCTAAAGCCTAGGTGTTAACTGGCAGCTAACACAAGTCCTCAAGTTTCAGGCAAAGTTACAAAATCACATCATTGATGTCTTTAGCTGGTGTTGCCCCATCTCATTTGTCAATGCATGTGTCAGTCACCACTAGACCTTGGAGTACCCCTGTGATATAGTAGAAGTGAAGTGGTGGACTGGGAGGATATTTATGTGAAGACCACTGGGAAACTTAGCTGTGACCCTGTTCTGATTTTTTTTAAAGGAGGATTGGGTACTGGCCGCTAGGATTTAAAGCACATACCCCTTAGCACGGGTGGATGAGTGTGTGTGGGTGGGTGGGGGCTCAGTCTGTTTACACATGGGCAATAGTGAGCAAGGATGTGTGTAGCAGTATGATAGAGACAGGGTGATGGACAGGGTGTGTGTAGCAGTATGATAGAGACAGGGTGTGTGTAGCAGTATGATAGAGACAGGGTGTGTGTAGCAGTATGATAGAGACAGGGTGTGTGTAGCAGTATGATAGAGACAGGGTGTGTAGCAGTATGATAGAGACAGGGTGTGTGTAGCAGTATGATAGGGACAGGGTGTGTGTAGCAGTATGATAGGGACAGGGTGTGTGTAGCAGTATGATAGGGACAGGGTGTGTGTAGCAGTATGATAGGGACAGGGTGTGTGTAGCAGTATGATAGGGACAGGGTGTGTGTAGCAGTATGATAGGGACAGGGTGTGTGTGTGTAGCAGTATGATAGGGACAGGGTGTGTGTAGCAGTATGATAGGGACAGGGTGTGGAGCAGGATAGGGACAGGGTGTGTGTAGCAGTATGATAGGGACAGGGTGTGTGTAGCAGTATGATAGGGACAGGGTGTGTGTAGCAGTATGATAGGGACAGGGTGTGTGTAGCAGTATGATAGGGACAGGGTGTGTGTAGCAGTATGATAGGGACAGGGTGTGTGTATGATAGGGACAGTATGATAGGGACAGGGTGTGTGTAGCAGTATGATAGGGACAGGGTGTGTGTAGCAGTATGATAGGGACAGGGTGTGTGTAGCAGTATGATAGGGACAGGGTGTGTGTAGCAGTATGATAGGGACAGGGTGTGTGTAGCAGTATGATAGGGACAGGGTGTGTGTAGCAGTATGATAGGGACAGGGTGTGTGTAGCAGTATGATAGGGACAGGGTGTGTGTAGCAGTATGATAGGGACAGGGTGTGTAGCAGTATGATAGGGACAGGGTGTGTGTGTAGCAGTATGATAGGGACAGGGTGTGTGTAGCAGTATGATAGGGACAGGGTGTGTGTAGCAGTATGATAGGGACAGGGTGTGTGTGGGTGTGTGTAGCAGTATGATAGGGACAGGGTGTGTGTAGCAGTATGATAGAGACAGGGTGTGTGTAGCAGTATGATAGAGACAGGGTGTGTGTAGCAGTATGATAGGGACAGGGTGTGTGTGTGTAGCAGTATGATAGGGACAGGGTGTGTGTAGCAGTATGATAGGGACAGGGTGTGTGTAGCAGTATGATAGGGACAGGGTGTGTGTAGCAGTATGATAGGGACAGGGTGTGTGTAGCAGGGTGTGTGTAGCAGTATGATAGGGACAGGGTGTGTGTAGCAGTATGATAGGGACAGATGGACAGGGTGTGTGTAGCAGTATGATAGGGACAGGGTGTGTGTAGCAGTATGATAGAGACAGGGTGATGGACAGGGTGTGTGTAGCAGTATGATAGGGACAGGGTGTGTGATAGAGACAGGGTGTGTGTAGCAGTGATAGGGACAGGGTGTGTGTAGCAGTATGATAGGGACAGGGTGTGTGTAGCAGTATGATAGGGACAGGGTGATGGACAGGGTGTGTGTAGCAGTATGATAGGGACAGGGTGTGTGTAGCAGTATGATAGGGACAGGGTGTGTGTAGCAGTATGATAGGGACAGGGTGTGTGTAGCAGTATGATAGGGACAGGGTGTGTGTAGCAGTATGATAGGGACAGGGTGTGTGTAGCAGTATGATAGAGACAGGGTGTGTGTAGCAGTATGATAGGGACAGGGTGTGTGTAGCAGTATGATAGAGACAGGGTGTGTGTAGCAGTATGATAGGGACAGGGTGTGTATGATAGCAGGGTGTGTGTAGCATGATAGAGACAGGGTGTGTGTAGCAGTATGATAGGGACAGGGTGTGTGTAGCAGTATGATAGAGACAGGGTGTGTGTAGCAGTATGATAGGGACAGGGTGTGTGTAGCAGTATGATAGGGACAGGGTGTGTGTAGCAGTATGATAGGGACAGGGTGTGTGTAGCAGTATGATAGGGACAGGGTGTGTGTAGCAGTATGATAGGGACAGGGTGTGTGTAGCAGTATGATAGGGACAGGGTGTGTGTAGCAGTATGATAGGGACAGGGTGTGTGTAGCAGTATGATAGGGACAGGGTGATGGACAGGGTGTGTGTAGCAGTATGATAGGGACAGGGTGTGTGTAGCAGTATGATAGGGACAGGGTGTGTGTAGCAGTATGATAGGGACAGGGTGATGGACAGGGTGTGTGTAGCAGGGGGACAGGGTGTGTGTAGCAGTATGATAGGGACAGGGTGTGTGTAGCAGTATGATAGATGGGACAGGGTGTGTGTAGCAGTATGATAGGGACAGGGTGTGTGTAGCAGTATGATAGACAGGGTGTGTGTACAGATAGGGACAGGGTGATGGACAGGGTGTGTGTAGCAGTATGATAGGGACAGGGTGTGTGTAGCAGTATGATAGAGACAGGGTGTGTGTAGCAGTATGATAGGGACAGGGTGTGTGTAGCAGTATGATAGAGACAGGGTGATGGACAGGGTGTGTGTAGCAGTATGATAGGGACAGGGTGTGTGTAGCAGTATGATAGGGACAGGGTGTGTGTAGCAGTATGATAGAGACAGGGTGATGGACAGGGTGTGTGTAGCAGTATGATAGGGACAGGGTGTGTGTAGCAGTATGATAGGGACAGGGTGTGTGTAGCAGTATGATAGGGACAGGGTGTGTGTAGCAGTATGATAGGGACAGGGTGTGTGTAGCAGTATGATAGGGACAGGGTGTGTGTAGCAGTATGATAGGGACAGGGTGTGTGTAGCAGTATGATAGGGACAGGGTGTGTGTAGCAGTATGATAGGGACAGGGTGTGTGTAGCAGGATAGGGACAGGGTGTGTGTAGCAGTATGATAGGGACAGGGTGTGTGTAGCAGTATGATAGGGACAGGGTGTGTGTATGATAGGGACAGGGTGTGTGTAGCAGTATGATAGGGACAGGGTGTGTGTAGCAGTATGATAGGGACAGGGTGTGTGTAGCAGTATGATAGGGACAGGGTGTGTGTAGCAGTATGATAGGGACAGGGTGTGTGTAGCAGTATGATAGGGACAGGGTGTGTGTAGCAGTATGATAGGGACAGGGTGTGTGTAGCAGTATGATAGGGATGTGTGTAGCAGGGACAGGGTGTGTGTAGCAGTATGATAGGGACAGGGTGTGTGTAGCAGTATGATAGGGACAGGGTGTGTGTAGCAGTATGATAGGGACAGGGGGACAGGGTGTGTGTAGCAGTATGATAGGGACAGGGTGTGTGTGTGTGTAGCAGTATGATAGGGACAGGGTGTGTGTAGCAGTATGGACAGGGTGTGTGGGACAGGGTGTGTGTGTAGCAGTATGATAGGGACAGGGTGTGTGTAGCAGTATGATAGGGACAGGGTGTGTGTAGCAGTATGATAGGGACAGGGGGACAGGGTGTGTGTAGCAGTATGATAGGGACAGGGTGTGTGTAGCAGTATGATAGGGACAGGGTGTGTGTAGCAGTATGATAGGGACAGGGTGTGTGTAGCAGTATGATAGGGACAGGGTGTGTGTAGCAGTATGATAGGGACAGGGTGTGTGTAGCAGTATGATAGGGACAGGGTGTGTGTGTGTAGCAGTATGATAGGGACAGGGTGTGTGTAGCAGTATGATAGGGACAGGGTGATGGACAGGGGATCATCATTGTGAGCGTAGGAGACAAAGGCCAGTGGGAGACAGATGATGTCCCTAGATGAACTCCACATCTCCTCGACACTCGGCTGCATTCTCCATCACATCTAGGAATGACACAGTCATAAGCTGTCATGATAAACAAATAAATGTTACGATTCCCTATCTGGAAGTATACACTTTGCACTTGCTCACTTTCCCTCATGGATTAACGAAAGCATTGGATTGGTGTCAGCACAGGCTCCTATGGGAGTTTTCATGTGTGTGTGTGTTAAACCAGTTAATTTTTTTTTTACAAACCACAAGGCGGTAGTGAAGTGAGTGCAAACCTTGGTGAAGAACGGTAGTGAATCGCAACGCAGCCACGATATCCTGAAAATTAATTTCAGAAAGATAAAACTCTAGATTCATATTGATACTAAAAATGCATTGTAAACACTGGTCATGGGTGAGCTATGCAGTAATGATGGCTGTCCAAGTTGATTGCTTCTGTTCATGTAGTATAAAGAACTGGGTCAGTCATCTTCTTGTTAGGAGTTAGTTTATAATGGCTACAAGAGGCCATTTAAGTCTGAAAGCTGATTTGTGTTGACTTGTTCCTGGAGATGTAACTGTTCCTTCACTAATGGGCCCATCTTCTCTAACCTCCATTGCATCTTCTCTGATTTATGCAAAATCCTTATTGTTACTTTCTGTATCTTAAAACGTTATGTTGCATTGACTTTCAGTTATTCACAATTTCTTCCTGTGGCTCACTTCCAGCTAAGACACAACATCAGACCCTACTTCCTGGGTTCAACGACACACAGGAGCATCTACGATGTCATCACGTGGGCGGGGACTCAGATCGCCATCTGCTACACGGTGGTGCCATTCGTTCTATTGGCCGTTGGGCCGTCACTCAAGTTCTACAGGTGAGTGGCATTACTGATATTCCACATGCTCTACCAGCTCTTTTGAAATGTAATACATGTGTAAGAAGTTATGCTATATGTAACAATGTATAGTCAAAACAGTGTAACTTTATTGATAGACTACAAATGTTCATGGCTGGGTCCTAGGAAATGTGGGAAGCCCCACTAAGTTCAAAACCCCTGTCATTCTTAGTGAAATTTTCTCTCTCCAAATGCCAGTTTAACAATGCAGGCAAATGAGTAAGGCACAGACAGGGACACGGCACAGACAGGGACACGGCACAGACAGGGACACGGCACAGACAGGACACGGCACAGACAGGGGGCACGGCACAGACAGGGGGCACGGCACAGACAGGGGGCACGGCACAGACAGGGGGCACGGCACAGACAGGGGGCACGGCACAGACAGGGGGCACGGCACAGACAGGGGGCACGGCACAGACAGGGGGCACGGCACAGAGAATAACCTCCGTTCCACTTTCTTTGTGGCCTCCGTCAGCGTCAAACTGTTAACAAGACAGCTTAACGACTAGAAGACCGGGACGATTGACGGGGAGAGATACAGGGGTTATATGTGATCAGGGCACTTCAGTGAAATAGAAGCACATCTACGGTGTCATTTTGCGGAAGGTTGTTAAATCTGCCAGGCTGAGAGGCATATAAACCCCAGTTATTAAACAGGAGAGTTTTAGTGGCTGGCTGGCTGGCTGAATGGAGGGAGGGAGGGAGTGAGACCTAGTCCGAAGCCATGAGGTGGCTTGAGGACATGGTCTTCTGTTTTAGGGTTTAATGGTCCACTGTGCTGCTGACCGGTGTGGACTTTAATAATCCCACAGTCACAAATACACTGACTGTTGGTACATAGCGGGCAGGATTTTCTTTCCCATTAGGATTAGCTAGAATAACTTGTCAGGACTAGTTCACCCATAATGATTACAAGTAATTTGTATTCACAGGGACTTTTTGTGAACTCCTCTGGAATCTTTACGCTACATAGAAAAGTCTCCTTGGCCTGTTCTTTCAGGGGCTTAGGCCTGGATGGTGGTTATGTGACATGCGTTTGTGAACAGTGCTATACGGAGCGGATGACATCTTCATTGATTCACTGATTGATTGATCCTCTCTTTCCAGGTCATGGTACTACTGCATACACATAGCCTGCCTGGTGCTTGTGTTAGCCCTTCCAGTGAAGCCCCGGCACCTCCGCATCAAGGAGGAGCAACAGCAGCAGAACAGCCTACAGGGGGGGTTGACTGAAGACCACAACAGCCACTCCATCACAGACAACAACTGCAACCAGAAACACAAAGCCACATGAGACCTAGGAGGATGCCTCTCCCCCCCACACCTCAGCGCTCAAACAACCGGCACAGAGAGAACAGAACTCTGCTCGAACACTGAGACAAAGTGCGGCAATTCTTTGAGACCACAAAGAACCAAAAAAATTGACAAGAACACCGGCATAACCGACAATAACAAATAACAACAACAACAACCAACAACAACCCGTCAACCCTGCCAGTAGCGAGGAAAGACCGCAAATCATGTTTTGGAGAAATGAGAGGAAATGTGAGGAATGGATAGAGAGAGTGGTATATGAGGGCCACCAAATGGCTAGGATCTAATGAGCGAAAATAATGACATTAGCGATGATGCTAACGGTGCAATGCTAATCGACAGAATGGCGAAGACTCTGAAGTTGCCTTAAACCCTCTATGTACTGCTAGCAGGTTAGCGGCCAGGCTAGGTGCATATTCTGCAGGGTGAGAATGGTTGTGTTGAGGGGAGATCTTGTGGTGTTGGGAAATGAAGCAGTTGTAGTAGGACCTCCGCCATGTAGAGGGCGCTATACAGGCTAGTCAGACATGTATCTAGAGGGTTTTTGTCACTGTCCGAAAAGGATGTACCCTCTACTAGAAAAAGAGGCGTGGTAGAAAAGTGAGAGAAATATATGAAAGAAATATAACTTTTGTCTGATGCCAACTCCAAGCAGGCCGCCTTAGGATCTTCTAAGCATTGTTTGATTACTGTCACTTTTGTTTAATTTTTTTTCATATCTGCTGCTTTTTTGGAATGATACTCCTTCTATAGAAATGTGGGTGCATTACAAAATAAGTTGTATTCACGGTGACTGTTGATTTAGATGAATTGTTTTTAAGGGCTTTTTTGACATGGGTTTAATTTCCTACTGTAATTGATTACAAACTGTAGGTTTCCTCTAGGTTCAGATGTCTTGCCTGCCTCTGTAGCATCCGTTACAAGTTCAGTACTGTTAAAGTGGTTTGAAATCTACGACTATGTTAGATTTACTTTCTGAAAAGTTACTTAAATAAAAATCTCCCTCTATTAGTTTTTGAATCCATAGCCTCTAAATGAAATGCAACCAACTGTATTGTGACCATACTGTATGAGTAATCAGATATAGGATGTGATGATTAATATCACAATAACTGAACCTTAACTGTAAGGTAAATTATGTTTCTAAAGCTACAGAGCTACACTGTAGTCCAAATGAAGCTGACTTGGATGTGTCTGAATTACCTTCCAGTAACACTAAAGGTTGGGCAATATGTGTTTGACGTTTGGGAAACCTACTGTATGTAATATTATTTGGGAATAATGGAAAAAATTAACATTTATGTTTCAAGTTTTTATTAATCATATGTACAGGATACACATGTTCTACACCATCCAATGAAATGCTTACTTGCTTAATGCTTAATTCTTATGCTCCAATTATGAAGCATAACTCGTATGCTCAATTGTTTTGTGACCCCCTTAATAAACAAAATCATATTCCAAGCCATATCCCAGACATAAGCCACGACCCAAGAGGTTCTATCATTACTGTAATGTGGGAACCACTGGGGTAAGAGATACATCTGGTGGGTCCAACCAACTCTTCTATGAGGGGGGTGTTTATTGTGGTGCAGAGGACCGCCCATGAGCATAACCAGAACGCCTGTAGGCTAAGGTTCGACAGCACCCTTTTTCTGCAGAGGTATGGACAAGGGCGTACTGGGACGAGAAATTGGCCATGGCATTTCTAACACTCCTCGAGGTCCCCACACCGGCCCATTTCTTTCCTTGAAGTCCCCATTGTTAGCCAGATAATTGTCATTTTGTGCAACAACAAAAAAGTTACACAGGCCCACTGGGCTTAAAATGGACCAGCCCATCTGGCAGTCCGCCCCTGGGTATGGAACATTCCATTTCATACAGTGCAGGCAGCCATTTAACATCTTTTTGACCATACAGCATTTATTAGATGGTAAGACTTGGATTAGTACCGTAGTACAACCAAAATGGCAGCCAATGAACCAGTTTTGGGAGCTTTCTTTTGTGATCATGAGTAACAATGCAGCAGATTTGTGTTTTCCAATGTAATCTCCATCTTGTTTTTCTAACATGTGCATACTCCTTCCATAAATGTGTATTTATGTGATTTTTCTAGATGTTCACGTGGTCTATGAGTGTATTTGTAGCCAAGGCGTAATGCCTGATGACAGGAAAGGGATGCTACCTTTACCAACTAGTTGAAATTGCACTGCATGGCCACCCAAATCTAGCCTGGTTAAACTAGACTGAACACTATGCTCGCAATTGTTTGTGCAACATTGTGTGGTTTATCCAGGCTACCCCAAACCAGCAGATAAATCCAAACTGCTCCATATGTCCAAAGTGCCAAGTCATAAACGGCCCATATACCTTTGTGAAAATATCATTGTTATTTTTGTGTCTAGGAAGAACTTAACAGAAGATTTGTATAAGTCCTTTGGAGAAAAAAAAACTGATTTTATGTCAAATAAAAAAACTTTTTTTTAACACTAATGCAGAGATTTAAAACCAGAGAGTCTTCTCACTCTCCTTCTTTTGCACTTTTGATAGGAATGTGAGTGGAGTGGAGAGTGTGGAGTGCTACACAGGGAAGTTGCCAGGGAAATGCAAGGGGGATGGAGATTCACAGCGTGGATAGAAATATTTTATCCTCATGGGATAATTTGACAGGGATGTGTTAGGGTGCATCCCAATAGTCCTACATGGCTTCCATTCCTTGTCTCCTTCCCTTCGTCCTCACTAGTCTGAAAGTATAGGCCCGGTGAAAGCACTATGGTAGAGCTCTACCATTGATACCAGCCAAGCGTTCACAAATCCAGTTATTTTAAATTGGTTTTGATGGAGGAAAGAAGATTACGCCACTTTGGACTATTTGAGATCCACCATAAAAAGTGTCCGACTCTGACCCTCTAGGTCTCTGGAAAGAGAGCTTGGAAAATG
>NC_088413.1:69473757-69548757 GCF_034236695.1 Oncorhynchus nerka
TTCTCTCTACTATTATTCTGACATTTCACATTCTTAAAATAAAGTGGGGATCCTAACTGACCTAAGATAAGGAATTTTTACTAGGATTTAATGTCAGGAATTGTGAAAAATTGAGTTTAAATGTATTTGGCTAAGGTGTATGTAAACTTCTGACATCAACTCTATCTTCTGCAGTCCTTATCCTCCACATACAACACCCATTCTGCCAGTCACATTCTGTTAAAGATCCCCAAAGCACACACTTCCCTGGGTCGCTCCTCTTTTTACTTCGCTGCAGCTAGTGACTGGAACGAGCTGCAACAAACACTCAAACTGGACAGTTTTATCTCAATCTCTTAATTCAAAGAATCAGACATGGACACTCTTAATGACCGCTGTGGCTGCTTGCATGATGTATTGTTGTCTCTTCCTTCTGTCCTTGTGACATGTTTTGTGCTGCTACCATGTTGTGTTGCTACCATGCTGTGTTGTTGTCTTAGGTTTCTTTATGTAGTGTTGAGTTGTCTCTCTTGTCGTCGTAATGTGTGTTTTGTCCTATATTTATTTTTAATCCCGGCCCCACAGGAGGCCTTTTGCCTTGGTAGGCCGTCACGGTAAATAACAATTTGTTCTTAACTGACTTGCCTAGTTAAATAAAGGTTAAGAAAATGTAAAAAAAACATTGTAATGCAGAAGGAGAGAGTGGTTTCATCGCTGTAGCACGTTTAGAGTTAGATTTATAGCCAGTAATCTAAAATAATTCAGACATATTTTCATATTTTTTCTCATATTTGTACTGTGTTCTTGAGCTTGTGTCTTCAAAAGTGACAAAACTAAATACGCTAGACATGGTGGCATGTTTTTGTGTCTGATAATTGTGTGAGAATTGTCGTTATGCGCAAATATAGATATAATAACCATCAAACTACCAGTGACTTGTTTTGTGGTTCTCCTACTATGACTTGGGAAACCATCCAATTTGTTAGGCTACAGATGAAATAAATGATGATGAACTTCACAGGGTGGTGAAAGTGCAATTTTTGTGGGGGACAAAACCATCAGCACAGTTGAAAA
The DNA here is from genome assembly GCF_034236695.1 of Oncorhynchus nerka. Classification (NCBI taxonomy): domain Eukaryota; kingdom Metazoa; phylum Chordata; class Actinopteri; order Salmoniformes; family Salmonidae; genus Oncorhynchus; species Oncorhynchus nerka. The sequence continues at coordinate 69,474,811 of NC_088413.1, forward strand.
TGCGATGGAAACCCATTTTAAATAGTATATTTTATTGGTACATGGGAATTTAACTGCAAAAGTTATTTTTCTGTGCACTACTTAGTCACGCACTGCTTTTTATCTGCAACAAGTCAATTTGATGGACACACATCTCTGGTGGGAAAATGTGCATATTGTTTTGATGCAGATGTAAGAATATTTGCATGAAAATCTGTGGCCAATTGGGATGGAAACCGAGCTATGGTTTTAAAAAGGTTGTGGTAATATTTAATTCAGTACAGAAATGTGTAGGCGGCATAATTTACCCTGTCCAGCAGCTCAAATGACCTTATACCTGTGTTAAATTGTGCCAAAACAAGCTATGTTTTCAAAACTTTAATGTTTTACATTAATTCTAATTTATTTCCAGGGAAACATAACATCCTGAAATATATGTGGATATCTTTGTTAGAAAGAATGCTATATTTCCCTTGACTGAGTGATGCCGAATGTAAAAAATGGCTCAACTTAACCCACTCTCCCCTAACTATCCTGTAATGGCTAATGGAGCATTATATTAGCCTGTTACAATCTGCTAGCTAGGAGGTACTGTATATTGGCATATTAAAACAGCAAATCAGGGCTGTACAGGGCTACCATTTTGGCCACATTTGCTCCTAAATATTCAACTCTGCTACCTGGAATTTTTATTTGGGCGCACCAGTGCCCCTAGGGGGGAAAAAAACAGTATTGTGTAATTGCTGGCAATGCTTATCATTAATACCTCAAATATTTTTCATTGTGCTCCTAAATGTCTTTATGTGCTCCTACTAGAGGTCGACCGATTTATGATTTTTCAACACCGATACCGATTTATTGGAGGACCAAAAACAAGCCGATACCGATTAATCGGACAATTTTTTATATATATTACAGAATGAACAATGAGCACTTTTATTTTGACTTAATATAATACATGAATGAAATCAATTTAGTTTAAAATAAATCATGAAACAATGCAAAAATTAAATAATGCAAAAACACTGTGTTTGGAGAAGAAAGTAAAAGTGCAATATGTGCCATGTAAAAAAAAGCTAATGTTTAAGTTCCTTGCTCAGAACATGAGAACATATGAAAGCTGGTGGTTCCTTTTAACATGAGTCTTCAATATTCCCAGTTAAGAAGTTTTAGGTTGTAGTTATTATAGGACTATTTCTCTCTATACCATTTGTATCTCCTATACCTTTGACTATTGGATGTTCTTATAGGCACTATAGTATTGCCAGCCTAATCTCGGGAGTTGATAAATAGGGCTGTGCTTCAAGCATTGCGAAAAGCTGCTGGCAAACGGAGGAAAGTGCAGTTGGAATGAATGCTTACGAGCCTGCAGCTGCCTACCACCGCTCAGTCAGACTGCTCTATCAAATATCAAATCATAGACTTAAATATAATATAATAAACACACAGAAATATGATGAGCCTTAGGTCGTTAATATGGTCAAATCCGGAAACTATCATTTCGAAAACAAAACGTTTATTCTTTCAGTGAAATACGGAACCGTTAGAACGGGTTGCAACCCTAAGTCTAAATATTGCTGTTACAGTGCCTTGCGAAAGTATTCGGCCCCCTTGAACTTTTTTTCAGTTTTTGATTTGTTAAAAAAGTTTGAAATATCCAATAAATGTCGTTCCACTTCATGATTGTGTCCCACTTGTTGATTCTTCACAAAAAAATACAGTTTTATATCTTTATGTTTGAAGCCTGAAATGTGGCAAAAGGTCGCAAAGTTCAAGGGGGCCGAATACTTTCGCAAGGCACTGTACATTGCACAACCTTCAATGTTATGTCATAATTATGTAAAGTTCTGGAAAATGAATTCCGGTCTTTGTTAGGAAGAATGGTCTTCACACAGTTCGCAACGAGCCAGGCGACCCAAACTGCTGCATATACCCTGACTCTGCTTACATTGAACGCAAGAGAAGTAAAACAATTTCAGGCACCGCATTGATTATATGCAACGCAGGACAAGCTAGTAAAACTAGTAATATCAACAACCATGTGTTTGTTAACTAGTGATTATGTTAAGATTTATTGTTTTTTATGAGATACGTTTAATGCTAGCTAGCAGCTTACCATGGCTCCTTGCTGCACTCGCGTAACAGGTGGTCAGCCTGCCACCCAGTCTCCTCGTGGATTGCAATATAATCGGCCATAATCGTCATCCAAAAATGAAGATTACCGATTGTTATAAAAACTTGAAATCAGCCCCAATTTTTTTTGTTGTTGTTTTTTTTAACCTTTATTTTACTAAGAACAGTGGGTTAACTGCCTGTTCAGGGCCAGAACGACAGATTTGTACCTTGTCAGCTTGGGGGTTTGAACTTGCAACCTTCCGGTTACTAGTCCAACGCTCTAACCACTAGGCTACCCCGCCGCCCCAGGCAGGCAGTCAGGCAGGCAGTCAGGCAGTCAGGCAGGCAGGCAGGCAGTCAGTCAGTCAGTCAGTCAGTCAGTCAGTCAGTCAGTCAGTCAGTCAGTCAGGCAGTCAGTCAGTCAGTCAGTCAGTCAGTCAGTCAGTCCTCGTGCTCCTAAGTTGAAAAATGTAGGAGCTAGTGTACTCCTTGAAAAACATTTCAGTGTAGAGCCCTGCCATTATATAGCCTAGTCTACTATGATTTTTTTTACACCCCCTTTTGTAATTACTATCTTGTCTCATCGCTACAACTCCCGTACGGGCTCGGGAGAGACGAAGGTCGAAAGCCATGCGTCCTCCAAAACACAACCCAACCAAGCCGCACTGCTTCTTAACACAGCCCGTATCCAACCCGGAAGCCAGCCACACCAATGTGTCAGAGGAAACACTGTGCACCTGGCAACCTGGTCACAGGAGTCGCTGGTGCGCGAAGAGACAAGGATATCCCTACCGGCCAGCTAGCGCTGTGATGCTACTATGATTCTTAATTTATATGTTACGCCTTGACCCAATGAAGAAATATTTCTCTGTACATAGGCTGTATTCAGGCTATATTTCTCTGTACATAGGCTGTATTCAGGCTATATTTCTCTGTACATAGGCTGTATTCAGGCTATATTTCTCTGTACATAGGCTGTATTCAGGCTATATTTCTCTGTACATAGGCTGTATTCAGGCTATATTTCTCTGTACATGGGCTGTATTCAGGCTATATTTCTCTGTACATAGGCTGTATTCATGCTATATTTCTCTGTACATGGGCTGTATTCAGGCTATATTTCTCTGTACATGGGCTGTATTCAGGCTATATTTCTCTGTACATGGGCTGTATTCAGGCTATATTTCTCTATACATGGGCTTTATTCAGGCTATATTTCTCTGTACATGGGCTGTATTCAGGCTATATTTCTCTGTACATGGGCTGTATTCAGGCTATATTTCTCTGTACATGGGCTGTATTCAGGCTATATTTCTCTGTACATAGGCTGTATTCAGGCTATATTTATCTGTACATGGGCTGTATTCATTTATCTGTATTCAGGCTACATAGGCTGTATTCAGGCTATATTTCTCTGTACATAGGCTGTATTCAGGCTATATTTCTCTGTACATAGGCTGTATTCAGGCTATATTTCTCTGTACATAGGCTGTATTCAGGCTATATTTCTCTGTACATAGGCTGTATTCAGGCTATATTTCTCTGTACATAGGCTGTATTCAGGCTATTTTTCTCTGTACATAGGCTGTATTCAGATACATTTTATTCTAAGCTGTTTGACCCTTGTCCCTCTGCTGTTCCAGAAATAAGACCTTGTTGTGAGCAACACATCCCATGGAAACGTATCCTCAGCAGTTTCACCTCCACAGACAGGCTATAACGAGCTTACTGGTTACATTTCGAGATCTTGGAACTTAATCTCTCCCGCCAGCAGTGCACACATAGCAGAGGTATGAGGTTGATGTCGGGAGATAGTCTTAAGGATTTTGGCAATGAGGCCCTTTATCTACTACCCCAGTGTCAGATGAACTTGTGGATACCATTTCTAGGTCTATGTGTGCAGTTTGAAGGAAATTGCTAGTAGAGAATAGAGGTCGACCGATTAATCGGAATGGCCGATTTATTAGGGAAGATTTCAAGTTTTCATAAAAATTGGAAATCGGTATTTTTGGGCGCCGATTTTGACGATAAAAAAATATATTTAAAAAAAATGTATATAATTAATACCTTTATTTAACTAGGCAAGTCCGTTAAGAACACATTCTTATTTTCAATGACGGCCTAGGAACGGTGGATTAACTGCCTTGTTCAGGGGAAGAACGACAGATTTTCACTTTGTCAGCTCGGGGGATTCAATCTTGCAACCCTACAGTTAACTAGTCCAACGCTCTAACCACCTGCCTCATTGCACTCCACGAGGAGCCTGCCTGTCACGTGAATGCAGTAGAAGCCAAGGTAACATCAATGCGAGATGTGGCAAGAAGGTTTGCTGTGTCTGTCAGCGTAGTGTCCAGAGCATGGAGGCGCTACCAGGAGACAGGCCAGTACATCAGGAGACGTGGAGGAGGCCGTAGAAAGGCAACAACCCAGCAGCAGGACCGCTACCTCCGCCTTTGTGCAAGGAGGAGCAGGAGGAGCACTGTCAGAGCCCTGCAAAATGACCTCCAGCGGGCCACAAATGTGCATGTGTCTGCTCAAACGGTCAGAAACAGACTCCATGAGGGTGGTATGAGGGCCCGACGTCCACAGGTGGGGGTTGTGCTTACAGCCCAACACCGTGCAGGACTGACCATGGGTCTGTCATGGTGTGGGGTGGCATTTCTTTGGGGGGCCGCACAGCCCTCCATGTGCTCGCCAGCGGTAGCCTGACTGCCATTAGGTACCGAGATGAGATCCTCAGATCCCTTGTGAGACCATATGCTGGTGTGGTTGGCCCTGGGTTCCTCCTAATGCAAGACAATGCTAGACCTCATGTGGCTGGAGTGTGTCAGCAGTTCCTGCAAGAGGAAGGCATTGATGCTATGGACTGGCCCGCCCGTTCCCCAGACCTGAATCCAATTGAGCACATCTGGGACATCATGTCTCGCTCCATCCACCAACGCCACGTTGCACCACAGACTGTCCAGGAGTTGGCGGATGCTTTAGTCCAGGTCTGGGAGGAGATCCATCAGGAGACCATCCGCCACCTCATCAGGAGCATGCCCAGGCATTGTAGAGAGGTCATACAGGCACATGGAGGCCACACACACTACTGAGCCTCATTTTGACTTGTTTTAAGGACATTACATCAAAGTTGGATCAGCCTGTAGTGTGGTTTTCCACTTTAATTTTGAGTGTAACTCCAAATCCAGACCTCCATGGGTTGATAAATTAGATTTCCATTGATCATTTTTGTGTGATTTTTGTTGTCAGCACATTCAACTATGTAAAGAAAAAAGTATTTAATAAGAATATTTAATTCATTCAGATCTAGGATGTGTTATTTTAGTGTTCCATTTATTTTTTTGAGCAGTGTATATTTATTTCAATTGACTGATTTCCTTATATGAACACTAACTCAGTAAAATCTTTGAAATTGTTGCATGTTGCATTTATATTTTTGTTTAGTATACTTCAAACTTCCTTCATACTGGACACAGAGACATAAAAATGGTATCCACAAGTTTGTCTGACTCTGGGAAAGTACTGTCGATAACGGGCCTCATTTCCAAAATCCAAAAGTATCCCTTTAACCTTGTCCTTGTGGCATTTGGACCTGGACCTACAGTACCAGTCAAAAGTTTAGACACACCTTCTCATTCCAGGGCTTTTCTTTTCTTTTGACTATTTTCTACATTGTAGAATTAAAGTGAAAACATCAAAACTATGAAATAACACACTTGGAATCATGTAGTAACCAAAAAAGTGTAAAACAACTGAAAATATATTTTTAACACTTTTTTGCTTACTTTTTTTGTTGTAAATGTGCATGAGAAAGTAATATTTATTGATCAATTAGTATTTGATCGTTGCATCATTGAAATCACTTTTTTTAAGCTGACAAAAGATGCATTCAGTGACAATTAATGCTCATTATATTTTCTCGTTGATTCCTACGTTAATTTGTTTATTTTTTTTTACATGAATGCATAGCCTAAACAGTTAAATATACCTACATTCACATCTAAAGCCTGTACCCATACAACTCTATTGTTGCAACAGTAGGGCATGTCACGAATGGTAATAGGGGCGTGTGTCTATTGTGTTGGAGAGGGGTTGGGGCGTTGCTCTGCCTGCTCATCAATTATTCATGACAGTCAGGGACAGGGAGGGATGTGGAGCCTAGGCAATGCTTGTTGATACTCAGTCAGTTTGGCTGAGAGACAGTAATTGAAGAACTACCATTGCCATTCAGTGCAGTCAAACTGACATTTTACATAGAGGTAAGTCACTTAGTTCTTTGTTAAATTACTTTGCTCATTGCTATGTTTGAGGCCTGTGTACTACTAAGACTATTTAGTATACTTGTCTTAGGCTACCTCTTGGCGTTTCTTTGTTGGTCTTTTGTTGGCTTCTGTTTTGCAATGGTAGTGGATGAGGTGAAGTGGTGAGCCTCCTCACTCAATACTACGTGCAGAGAATCCTTGAGGTTCATTGATTGTTGCCTGGTGTCACTATGTCTAGTCTTTGGCGCTGCCTATAGCAGCTGTGCTGCCTCTGAGGCACATGAGGGTGTGTCAGCTCAGCAGGTTCCTGTTGCCTCAACAACTGAACTGTAAACAAAGGCTCTACTCAGTTGTGTGTGACAGAATGATCTGATCGGAGAGAAAATGTATTATAGACTCTTTTTTTTTTTGAACAAAGCCTGTTAACCTAGCCATACTTTCTTTAGAGTTATGTATGGGCAGATAATTGAGGTTGAATAGAGAGAGACGTGTTGACTGATTGAATTTCTTCATCTGCTCTTTCGTGGCAGACCAACTTAGCCAGTCACTGGTTCTCAAAACATGCTTATTTTTTACAATCGTATTACAACCAGTATTTACATTTTTGTAGTCTTAAATTCATATTTTTAGGCATAGATTGTCAGGCTGCATTGCCAAATGAAGACCTTTTTGTCTCTTTTTTTTGTCTTGGGTTTAAATTCATAATTTTGCTTAAAATTATGCTAATTTGGGAATTTATTTAATTGAGCATACACTCTTAGAAAGAAAGGTTCCAAGAGGGCTGTGCCCATAGGATAACCCTTTTTGGTTCTAGGTAGAACCCTTTTGAGTTCCATGTAAAGCCCTCTGGAAAGAATTCTACATGGAACCCAAAAGGGTTCTACCTAGAACCAAAAAGGGTTCTTCAAAGGGTTCTCCTATGGGGACAGCCAAATAATTATTTTAGGTTCTACATAGCACCTTTTTTTCTAAGAGTGTACCGCATAGTTCTGCAAGTCTTGGCAACACTCAGTCTCCACTTAGCCAAGCCAATCCTTAAAAGTTTTCCCTATCTCATTTGTTGGAGTATTATTTCAAGTCAATCATGCTATGTAGTCTAAGGCCTAATGACCGCCTACCGTCCCATTGCCTCGGACTTGAGCATTAGACCATAAGAATTGCTGAAAGTGAAAGGAAATTGGCATGTTAGGCCTAGACCCTGCCCTTGTGTAATAGACCACTACATATAGGTTACGAATGGATCGAAAAGTAGACCTACAATTCAAAGTTAAGAACGGACAGCACATTTTGACATAACCTAGCCTAAGCAGCAGACATTGGAACACTGTAGAGGCTAGTAGGTCCATGACTGCCAATTAAGTAGCTAGCTAATCTTTCTTTTAACAGGCTTTAGGCCTATTCTTTGCCTTCAACAATGAAGCTTATCTCAGTATTGTATTGGGCTGTATTTTTTGCTGCCCAGTCTCATGTCCTCCATAGCCTGCTGTCATAATGAGCTGCTGCCCAGTCTCATGTCCTCTATAGCCTGCTGTCATAATGAACTGCTACCCAGTCTCATGTCCTCCATAGCCTGCTGTCATAATGAGCTGCTGCCCAGTCTCATGTCCTCCATAGCCTGCTGTCATAATAAGCTGCTGCCCAGTCTCATGTCCTCCATAGCCTGCTGTCATAATGAGCTGCTGCCCAGTCTCATGTCCTCCATAGCCTGCTGTCATAATGAGCTGCTGCCCAGTCTCATGTCCTCCATAAATGAGCTGCTGCCCAGTCTCATGTCCTCCATACTGCTGCCCAGTCTCATGTCCTCCATAGCCTGCTGTCATAATGAGCTGCTGCCCCAGTCTCATGTCCCCAGTCCATGTCCTCCATAGCCTGCTGTCATAATAAGCTGCTGCCCAGTCTCATGTCCTCCATCCTGCTGTCATAGCCTGCTGTCATAATGAGCTGCTGCTGCCAGTCTCATGTCCTCCATAGCCTGCTGTCATAATGAGCTGCTGCCCAGTCTCATGTCCTCCATAGCCTGCTGTCATAATGAGCTGCTGCCCAGTCTCATGTCCTCTATAGCCTGCTGTCATAATGAGCTGCTGCCCAGTCTCATGTCTCATGTGCTGTCTCCTGCTGCCCAGTCTCATGTCCTCCATAGCCTGCTGTCATAATGAGCTGCTGCCCAGTCTCATGTCCTCCTGCTGTCATAATGAGCTGCTGTCTCATGTCCTCCATAATAATGAGCTGCTGCCCAGTCTCATGTCCTCCATAGCCTGCTGTCATAATGAGCTGCTGCCCAGTCTCATGTCCTCCTGCCCATCTCAGCCTGCTGTCATAATGAGCTGCTGCCCAGTCTCATGTCCTCCATAGCCTGCTGTCTCATAATGAGCTGCTGCCCAGTCTCATGTCCTCCATAGCCTGCTGTCATAATGAGCTGCTGCCCAGTCTCATGTCCTCCATAGCCTCAATAGCCTGCTGTCATAATGAGCTGCTGCCCAGTCTCATGTCCTCTATAGCCTGCTGTCATAATGAGCTGCTGCCCAGTCTCATGTCCTCCATAGCCTGCTGTCATAATGAGCTGCTGCCCAGTCTCATGTCCTCCATAGCCTGCTGTCAGTGAGCTGCTGCCCAGTCTCATGTCCTCTGTCATAGCTGCTGCTGTCATAATGAGCTGCTGCCCAGTCTCATGTCCTCTATAGCCTGCTGTCATAATGAGCTGCTGCCCAGTCTCATGTCCTCTATAGCCTGCTGTCATAATGAGCTGCTGCCCAGTCTCATGTCCTCCATAGCCTGCTGTCATAATGAGCTGCTGCCCAGTCTCATGTCCTCAATAGCCTGCTGTCATAATGAGCTGCTGCCCAGTCTCATGTCCTCCATAGCCTGCTGTCATAATGCTGCCCAGTCTCATGCTGCCCAGTCTCATCTCATGTCCTCCATAGCCTGCTGTCATAATGAGCTGCTGCCCAGTCTCATGTCCTCCATAGCCTGCTGTCATAATGAGCTGCTGCCCAGTCTCATGTCCTCTATAGCCTGCTGTCATAATGAGCTGCTGCCCAGTCTCATGTCCTCCATAGCCTGCTGTCATAATGAGCTGCTGCCCAGTCTCATGTCCTCCATAGCCTGCTGTCATAATGAGCTGCTGCCCAGTCTCATGTCCTCTCATGTCCTCCAGCCTGCTGTCATAATGAGCTGCTGCCCAGTCTCATGTCCTCCATAGCCTGCTGTCATAATGAGCTGCTGCCCAGTCTCATGTCCTCTATAATGCCTGCTGCCCAGTCTCATGTCCTCCATGAGCTGCTCTCATGTCCCCAGTCTCATGTCCTCCATAGCCTGCTGTCATAATGAGCTGCTGCTGCCCAGTCTCATGTCTGCTCTCATGTCCTCCATAGCCTGCTGTCATAATGAGCTGCTGCCCAGTCTCATGTCCTCCATAGCCTGCTGTCATAATGAGCTGCTGCCCAGTCTCATGTCCTCCATAGCCTGCTGTCATAATGAGCTGCTGCCCAGTCTCATGTCCTCCCTGCTGTCATGAGCTGCTGCCCAGTCTCATGTCCTCCATAGCCTGCTGTCATAATGAGCTGCTGCCCAGTCTCATGTCCTCAATAGCCTGCTGTCATAATGAGATGCTGCCCAGTCTCATGTCCTCCATAGCCTGCTGTCATAATAAGCTGCTGCCCAGTCTCATGTCCTCCATAGCCTGCTGTCATAATGAGATGCTGCCCAGTCTCATGTCCTCAATAGCCTGCTGTCATAATGAGCTGCTGCCCAGTCTCATGTCCTCTATAGCCTGCTGTCATAATGAGCTGCTGCCCAGTCTCATGTCCTCCATAGCCTGCTGTCATAATGAGCTGCTGCCCAGTCTCATGTCCTCCATAGCCTGCTGTCATAATGAGCTGCTGCCCAGTCTCATGTCCTCCATAGCCTGCTGTCATAATGAGCTGCTGCCCAGTCTCATGTCCTCTATAGCCTGCTGTCATAATGAGCTGCTGCCCAGTCTCATGTCCTCTATAGCCTGCTGTCATAATGAGCTGCTGCCCAGTCTCATGTCCTCCATCGCCTGCTGTCATAATGAGCTGCTGCCCAGTCTCATGTCCTCCATAGCCTGCTGTCATAATGAGCTGCTGCCCAGTCTCATGTCCTCCATAGCCTGCTGTCATAATGAGCTGCTGCCCAGTCTCATGTCCTTTTTCTTCCTTATTAGGTCCGTGTGAAATGCAAGTGAAAGTCTGCACTTCTCACTGTTTGCTGCCACCAAGTGAGATCATTGTTTCAACTAATAATATTTCTGAGCTTTAAGCTCAAAGAAATACCATCCTTTAAAACCGAAAGCAGCGAGTGGACAACAGACATCACATTTTTTACATTGCCTGGCTTAGAGCCTATGTATGTACAAGCCATAACACATTCATAAGCATATTGACTGACATTTAACCAAAACATCAACTTGCCGTTGTTGACTCATGTATGAATGTGCTTTAGAGTCTAAATCAAATCAAATTGATTTTTAAAGCCCTTCTTACATCAGCTGATATTTCAAAGTGCTGTACAGAAACCCAGCCTAAAACCCCAAACAGCAAGCAATGCAGGTGTAGAAGCACGGTGGCTAGGAAAAACTCCCTAGAAAAGCCAGAACCTCGGAAGAAACCTAGAGAGGAACCAGGATGTGAGGGGTGGCCAGTCCTCTTCTGGCTGTGACGGGTGGAGATTATAACAGAACATGGCCAAGATGTTCAAATGTTCATAGATGACCAGCAGGGTCAAATAATAATAATCACAGTGGTTGTCGAGGGTGCAACAGGTCAGTACCTCAGGAGTAAATGTCAGTTGGCTTTTCATAGCCGATCATTCAGAGTATCTCTACCGCTCCTGCTGTCTCTAGAGAGTTGAAAACAGCAGGTCTGGGAGGTAGCACGTCCGGTGAACAGGTCAGGGTTCCATAGCCGCAGGCAGAACAGTTGAAACTGGAACAGCAGCACGGCCAGGTGGACTGGGGACAGAAAGGAGTCATCAGGCCAGGGGCATGGTCCTAGGGCTCAGGTTCTCCTCCTCCGAGAGAGAATTAGAGAGAGCATACTTAAATTCACACAGGACACCAGATAAGACAGGATAAATACTCCAGATATAACAGACTGACCCTAGCCCCCTGACACATAAACTACTGCAGCATAAATACTGGAGGCTGAGACAGGTGGGGTCGGGAGACATTGTGGACACATCCGACAATACCCCCGGACAGGGCCAAACAGGCAGGATATAACCCCACCCACTTTGCCAAAGCACAGCCCCCATACCACTACAGGGATATCTTCAACCATCAACTTCCCATCCTGAAACAAGGCCGAGTAGAGTCCACAAAGATCTCCATCACGGCACAACCAAAAGGGGGCGCAAACCCAGACAGGAAGATCACTTCAGTGACTCAACCCACTCAAGTGACGCACCCCTCCTAGGGACGGCATGGAAGAGCATCAGTAAGCCAGTGACTCAGCCCCTGTAATAGGGTTAGAGGCAGAGAATCCCAGTGGAGAGAAGGGAACCGGCCAGGCAGAGACAGCAAGGGCGGTTCGTTGCTCCAGTGCCTTTCCGTTCACCTTCACACTCCTGGGCCAGACTACACTCAATCATAGGACCTACTGAAGAGATTAGTCTTTAATAAAGACTTAAAGGTTGAGACCGAGTCTGCATCTCTCACATTGGTAGGCAGACCATTCCATAAAAATGGAGCTCTATAAGAGAAAGCCCTGCCTCCAACTGTTTGCTTAGAAATTCTAGGGGCAGTTAGGAGGCCTGCTTCTTGTGACCGTAGCGTACGTGTAGGTATGTACGGCAGGATCAAATCGGAAAGATAGGTAGGAGCAAGCCCATGTAATGCATTGTAGGTTAGCAGTAAAACCTTGAAATCAGCCCTTGCCTTAACAGGAAGCCAGTGCAGAGAGGCTAGCACTGGAGTAATTTGATCAACTTTTTTGGTTCTAGTCAAGATTCTAGCTGCCGTGTTTAGCACTAACTGAAGTTTATTTAGTGCTTTATCCGGGTATCCGAAAAGTAGAGCATTGCAGTAGTCTAACCTAGAAGTGACAAAAGCATGGATACATTTTTCTGAATCATTATTGGACAGAAAGTTTCTGATCTTTGCAATGTTACGTAGATGGAAAAAGCTGTCCTTGAAACAGTCTTGATATGTTCGTCAAAAGAGAGATCAGGGTCCAGAGTAACACCGAGGACCTTCACAGTTTTATTTGAGATGACTGTACAACCATCAAGATTAATTGTCAGATTCAACAGAAGATCTCTTTGTTTCTTGGGACCTAGAACAAGCATCTCTGTTTTGTCCGAGTTTAAAAGTAGAAGATTTTCAGCCGTCCACTTCCTTATGTCTGAAACACAGGCTTCCAGGGAGGGCAATTTTGGGGCTTCACCATGTTTCATTGAAATGTACAGCTGTGTGTCATCTGCATAGCAGTGAAAGTTAACATTATGTTTCCGAATGACATCACCAAGAGGTAAAATATACAGCGAAAACAATAGTGGTCCTAAAATGGAACCTTGAGGAACACCAACATTTACAGTTGATTTGTCAGAGGACAAACCATCCACAGAGACAAACTGATATCTTTCCGACAGATAAGATCTAAACCAGGCCAGAACTTGTCCGTGTAGACCAATTTGGGTTTCCAATCTCTACAAAATAATGTGGTGATCAATGGTATCAAAAGCAGCACTAATGTCTAGGAGCACGAGGACAGATGCAGAGCCTCGGTCTGATGCCATTATTAAAAGGTCATTTACCACCTTCACAAGTGCAGTCTCCGTGCTGTGACGGGGTCTAAAACCAGACTGAAGCGTTTCGTATACATTGTTTGTCTTCAGCAAGTTGCTGCGCAACATCTTTCTCTAAAAATGTTGAAAGGAATGGGAGATTCGATATAGGCCAATAGTTTTTCAAGAGAGGCTTTATTACTGCCATTTTTAATGAGTTTGGTACACATCAGGGGGATAGAGAGCCATTTATTATGTTCAAAATAGGAGGGTCAAGCACAGGAAGCAGCTCTTTCAGTAGTTTAGTTGTAATAGGGCAGCAGTATGCAGCTTGAAGCCATGATTATTTTCATCATTGTGTCAAGAGATATAGTACTAAAACACTCTCCCTTGATCCTAGGTATTTTCCTCAATTAAGTTTGAAAAATAGGATGATCGAGCAGCAGTGAGGGCTCTTCGGCACGGTACTGTCTTTCCAAGCTAGTCGGAAGACTTCCAGTTTGGTGTGGCGCCATTTCCATTCCAATTTTCTGGAAGCTTGCTTCAGAACTCGGGTATTTTCTGTATACCAGGGAGCTAGTTTCTTATGACAAATGTTTTTTGTTTTTAGGGGTGCGACTGCATCTAGGATATTGTGCAAGGTTAAATTGAGTTCCTCAGTTAGGTGGTTAACTGATTTTTGTACTCTGACGTCCTTGGGTAGGCGGAGGGAGTCTGGAAGGGCATCTAGGAATCTTTGGGTTGTCCGAGAATTTATAGCACGACTTTTGATGATCCTTGGTTGGGGTCTGAGCAGATAATTTTTTTGCGATTGCAAACATAATAAAATGGTGATCCTGATTATGAGGAAAAACATTAAGATCCACAACATTTATTCCACAGGACAAAACTAGGTCCAGAGTATGACTGTGGCAGTAGGTCCGGAGTCATGTTGGACAAAACCCACTGGGTCGATGATGGCTCCGAAAGCCTTTTGGAGTGGGTCTGTGGACTTTTCCATGTGAATATTAAAGTCACCAAAAATGTGAATATTATCTGCCATGACTACAAGGTCCGATAGGAATTCAGGGAATTCAGTGAGGAATGCTGTATATGGCCCAGGAGGACTGTAAACAGTAGCTCTAAAAAGTGATTGAGTAGTCTGCATAGATTTCATGACTAGAAGATCAAAAGACAAAACATTTTTGGGGGGGTAAATTGAAATTTGCTATCATAAATGTTAGCAACACCTCCGCCTTTTCGGGATGCGTGGGGGATATGGTCACTGGTGTAACCAGGAGGTGAGGCCTCATTTAACACTGTAAATTCATCAGGCTTAAGCCGTGTTTCAGTCAGGCCAATCACATCAAGATTATGATCAGTGATTAGTTCATTCACTATAACTGCCTTGGAAGTGAGGGATCTAACATTAAGTAGCCCTATTGTGAGATGTGCGGTATCACAATCTCTTTCAATAATTTCAGGAAAGGAGGAGGTCTTTATTCCAGTGAGATTGCTAAGGCGATCACCGCCATGTTTAGTTTTGCCCAACCTAGGTCGAGGCACAGACACTGTCTCAATGGGGATAGCTGAGCTGACTACACTGACTGTGCTAGTGGCAGACTCCACTAAGCTAGCAGGCTGGCTAACAGCCTGCTGCCTGGCCTGCACCCTATTTCATTGTGGAGCTAGAGGAGTTAGAGCCCTATGTTCATAGATAAGATGAGAGCATTTATACTACTATCTGTACTTACTGGTGGCACAGACGCTGTTTCATCCTTTTAGACAAGTAAAATAGACAAGTAAAAAATTGAAAATAAAAGTAACAAATAATTAAACAGCAGCAGTAAAATAACAAGTGAAGCTGTATACAGAGGGTAACGGTACAGAGTCAATGTGGAGGCTATATACAGAGGGTAACGGTACAGAGTCAATGTGGAGGCTATATACAGGGGTACCAGTACAGAGTCAATGTGGAGGCTATATACAGAGGGTAACGGTACAGAGTCAATGTGGAGGCTATATACAGGGGGTACGGTACAGAGTCAATGTGGAGGCTATATACAGGGGGTACCAGTACAGAGTCAATGTGGAGGCTATATACAGAGGGTAACGGTACAGAGTCAATGTGGAGGCTATATACAGAGGGTACCGGTACAGAGTCAATGTGGAGGCTATATACAGAGGGTACCGGTACAGAGTCAATGTGGAGGCTATATACAGGGGTACCGGTACAGAGTCAATGTGGAGGCTATATACAGAGGTACCGGTACAGAGTCAATGTGGAGACTATATACAGGGGTACGGTACAGAGTCAATGTGGAGGCTATATACAGGGGTACCGGTACAGAGTCAATGTGGAGGCTATATACAGGGGTACCGGTACAGAGTCAATGTGGAGGCTATATACAGAGGGTAACGGTACAGAGTCAATGTGGAGACTATATACAGGGGGTACCGGTACAGAGTCAATGTGGAGGCTATATACAGAGGGTACCGGTACAGAGTCAATGTGGAGGCTATATACAGAGGGTACTGGTACAGAGTCAATGTGGAGGCTATATACAGAGGTACCGGTACAGAGTCAATGTGGAGCTATATACAGAGGGTACCGGTACAGAGTCAATGTGGAGGCTATATACAGGGGGTACCGGTACAGAGTCAATGTGGAGGCTATATACAGAGGGTACGGTACAGAGTCAATGTGGAGACTATATACAGGGGGTACCGGTACAGAGTCAATGTGGAGGCTATATACAGGGGTACCGGTACAGAGTCAATGTGGAGGCTATATACAGGGGGTACCGGTACAGAGTCAATGTGGAGGCTATATACAGAGGGTACCGGTACAGAGTCAATGTGGAGACTATATACAGGGGGTACCGGTACAGAGTCAATGTGGAGGCTATATACAGAGGGTACCGGTACAGAGTCAATGTGGAGGCTATATACAGAGGGTACCGGTACAGAGTCAATGTGGAGGCTATATACAGAGGGTACCGGTACAGAGTCAATGTGGAGGCTATATACAGAGGGTACCGGTACAGAGTCAATGTGGAGGCTATATACAGAGGGTACCGGTACAGAGTCAATGTGGAGGCTATATACAGAGGGTACCGGTACAGAGTCAATGTGGAGGCTATATACAGGGGGTACCGGTACAGAGTCAATGTGGAGGCTATATACAGAGGGTACCGGTACAGAGTCAATGTGGAGGCTATATACAGAGGGTACCGGTACAGAGTCAATGTGGAGGCTATATACAGAGGGTACCGGTACAGAGTCAATGTGGAGGCTATATACAGAGGGTACTATATACGGTACAGAGTCAATGTGGAGGCTATATACAGAGGGTACCGGTACAGAGTCAATGTGGAGGCTATATACAGGGGTACCGGTACAGAGTCAATGTGGAGGCTATATACAGAGGGTACCGGTACAGAGTCAATGTGGAGACTATATACAGGGGTACCGGTACAGAGTCAATGTGGAGGCTATATACAGAGGGTACCGGTACAGAGTCAATGTGGAGGCTATATACAGAGGGTACCGGTACAGAGTCAATGTGGAGGCTATATACAGAGGGTACCGGTACAGAGTCAATGTGGAGGCTATATACAGAGGGTACCGGTACAGAGTCAATGTGGAGGCTATATACAGAGGTACCGGTACAGAGTCAATGTGGAGGCTATATACAGAGGGTACCAGTACAGAGTCAATGTGGAGGCTATATACAGAGGGTACCGGTACAGAGTCAATGTGGAGGCTATATACAGAGGGTACCGGTACAGAGTCAATGTGGAGGCTATATACAGAGGGTACCGGTACAGAGTCAATGTGGAGGCTATATACAGGGGGTACCGGTACAGAGTCAATGTGGAGGCTATATACAGGGTACCGGTACAGAGTCAATGTGGAGGCTATATACAGAGGTACCGGTACAGAGTCAATGTGGAGGCTATATACAGAGGGTACCGGTACAGAGTCAATGTGGAGGCTATATACAGAGGGTACCGGTACAGAGTCAATGTGGAGGCTATATACAGAGGGTACCAGTACAGAGTCAATGTGGAGGCTATATACAGAGGTAACGGTACAGAGTCAATGTGGAGGCTATATACAGGGGTACCGGTACAGAGTCAATGTGGAGGCTATATACAGAGGGTAACCGGTACAGAGTCAATGTGGAGGCTATATACAGGGGTACCAGTACAGAGTCAATGTGGAGGCTATATACAGAGGGTACCGGTACAGAGTCAATGTGGAGACTATATACAGGGGTACCGGTACAGAGTCAATGTGGAGGCTATATACAGAGGGTACCGGTACAGAGTCAATGTGGAGGCTATATACAGTACCGGTACAGAGTCAATGTGGAGGCTATATACAGGGGGTACCGGTACAGAGTCAATGTGGAGGCTATATACAGGGGTACCGGTACAGAGTCAATGTGGAGGCTATATACAGAGGGTACCGGTACAGAGTCAATGTGGAGGCTATATACAGGGGTACCAGTACAGAGTCAATGTGGAGGCTATATACAGAGGGTACCGGTACAGAGTCAATGTGGAGGCTATATACAGAGGGTACCGGTACAGAGTCAATGTGGAGGCTATATACAGAGGGTACCGGTACAGAGTCAATGTGGAGGCTATATACAGAGGGTACCGGTACAGAGTCAATGTGGAGGCTATATACAGGGGTACCGGTACAGAGTCAATGTGCAGGCTATATACAGAGGGTACCGGTACAGAGTCAATGTGGAGGCTATATACAGAGGGTACCGGTACAGAGTCATGTGGAGGCTATATACAGGAGGTACCGGTACAGAGTCAATGTGGAGGCTATATACAGAGGGTACCGGTACAGAGTCAATGTGGAGGCTATATACAGGGGGTACCGGTACAGAGTCAATGTGGAGGCTATATACAGAGGGTACCGGTACAGAGTCAATGTGGAGACTATATACAGGGGGTACCGGTACAGAGTCAATGTGGAGGCTATATACAGAGGGTACCGGTACAGAGTCAATGTGGAGGCTATATACAGAGGGTAACGGTACAGAGTCAATGTGGAGGCTATATACAGGGGTACCGGTACAGAGTCAATGTGGAGGCTATATACAGAGGTACCGTACAGAGTCAATGTGGAGGCTATATACAGAGGGTACCGGTACAGAGTCAATGTGGAGGCTATATACAGAGGGTACGGTACAGAGTCAATGTGGAGGCTATATACAGGGGGTACCAGTACAGAGTCAATGTGGAGGATATATACAGAGGGTAACGGTACAGAGTCAATGTGGAGACTATATACAGGGGGTACCGGTACAGAGTCAATGTGGAGGCTATATACAGAGGGTAACGGTACAGAGTCAATGTGGAGGCTATATACAGGGGGTACAGGTACAGAGTCAATGTGGAGGCTATATACAGAGGGTAACGGTACAGAGTCAATGTGGAGGCTATATACAGGGGTACCGGTACAGAGTCAATGTGGAGGCTATATACAGAGGGTACCGGTACAGAGTCAATGTGGAGGCTATATACAGAGGGTACGGTACAGAGTCAATGTGGAGGCTATATACAGGGGTACCGGTACAGAGTCAATGTGGAGGCTATATACAGAGGGTACCGGTACAGAGTCAATGTGGAGGCTATATACAGGGGTACCGGTACAGAGTCAATGTGGAGGCTATATACAGGGGTACCGGTACAGAGTCAATGTGGAGACTATATACAGGGGTACCTGGTACAGAGTCAATGTGGAGGCTATATAGGGGTACCGGTACAGAGTCAATGTGGAGGCTATATACAGAGGGTAACGGTACAGAGTCAATGTGGAGGCTATATACAGGGGGTACCTGGTACAGAGTCAATGTGGAGGCTATATACAGGGGGTACCGGAACAGAGTCAATGTGGAGGCTATATACAGAGGGTACCGGTACAGAGTCAATGTGGAGGCTATATACAGAGGATACCGGTACAGAGTCAATGTGGAGCTATATACAGAGGGTAACCTGGTACAGAGTCAATGTGGAGGCTATATACAGAGGGTACCGGTACAGAGTCAATGTGGAGGCTATATACAGAGGATACCGGTACAGAGTCAATGTGGAGGCTATATACAGAGGGTACCGGTACAGAGTCAATGTGGAGGCTATATACAGGGGGTACTGGTACAGAGTCAATGTGGAGGCTATATACAGGGGGTACCGGAACAGAGTCAATGTGGAGGCTATATACAGGGGTACCTGGTACAGAGTCAATGTGGAGGCTATATACAGGGGGTAGAGGTACAGAGTCAATGTGGAGGCTATATACAGGGGTACCAGTACAGAGTCAATGTGGAGGCTATATACAGAGGATACCTGTACAGAGTCAATGTGGAGGCTATATACAGAGGGTACCGGTACAGAGTCAATGTGGAGGCTATATACAGAGGGTACCGGTACAGAGTCAATGTGGAGGCTATATACAGAGGGTACCGGTACAGAGTCAATGTGGAGGCTATATACAGAGGGGTACCAGTACAGAGTCAATGTGGAGGCTATATACAGAGGATACCGGTACAGAGTCAATGTGGAGGCTATATACAGAGGGTACCGGTACAGAGTCAATGTGGAGGCTATATACAGGGGGTACTGGTACAGAGTCAATGTGGAGGCTATATACAGGGGGTACCGGTACAGAGTCAATGTGGACGCTATATACAGAGGGTACACAGAGTCAATGTGGAGGCTATATACAGGGGTACCGGTACAGAGTCAATGTGGAGGCTATATACAGGGGTACCAGTACAGAGTCAATGTGGAGGCTATATACAGGGGGTACCGGTACAGAGTCAATGTGGAGGCTATATACAGGGGGTACCAGTACAGAGTCAATGTGGAGGCTATATACAGAGGGTAACGGTACAGAGTCAATGTAGAGACTATATACAGGGGGTACCGGTACAGAGTCAATGTGGAGGCTATATACAGAGGGTAACGGTACAGAGTCAATGTAGAGACTATATACAGGGGGTACCGGTACAGAGTCAATGTGGAGGCTATATACAGGGGGTACCGGTACAGAGTCAATGTGGAGGCTATATACAGGGGGTACCTGGTACAGAGTCAATGTGGAGGCTATATACAGGGGGTAGAGGTACAGAGTCAATGTGGAGGCTATATACAGGGGGTACCAGTACAGAGTCAATGTGGAGGCTATATACAGAGGATACCGGTACAGAGTCAATGTGGAGGCTATATACAGAGGGTACCGGTACAGAGTCAATGTGGAGGCTATATACAGAGGATACCGGTACAGAGTCAATGTGGAGGCTATATACAGAGGGTACCGGTACAGAGTCAATGTGGAGGCTATATACAGAGGGTACCGGTACAGAGTCAATGTGGAGGCTATATACAGAGGATACCGGTACAGAGTCAATGTGGAGGCTATATACAGAGGGTACCGGTACAGAGTCAATGTGGAGGCTATATACAGGGGGTACTGGTACAGAGTCAATGTGGAGGCTATATACAGGGGTACCGGTACAGAGGCAATGTGGACGCTATATACAGAGGGGTACCGGTACAGAGTCAATGTGGAGGCTATATACAGGGGGTACCGGTACAGAGTCAATGTGGAGGCTATATACAGGGGTACCGGTACAGAGTCAATGTGGAGGCTATATACAGAGGGTACCGGTACAGAGTCAATGTGGAGGCTATATACAGGGGTACCAGTACAGAGTCAATGTGGAGGCTATATACAGAGGGTAACGGTACAGAGTCAATGTGGAGACTATATACAGGGGTACCGGTACAGAGTCAATGTGGAGGCTATATACAGAGGGTAACGGTACAGAGTCAATGTGGAGGCTATATACAGGGGGTACCGGTACAGAGTCAATGTGGAGGCTATATACAGAGGGTAACGGTACAGAGTCAATGTGGAGGCTATATACAGGGGTACCGGTACAGAGTCAATGTGGAGGCTATATACAGAGGGTAACGGTACAGAGTCAATGTGGAGGCTATATACAGAGGGTAACGGTACAGAGTCAATGTGGAGGCTATATACAGGGGTACCGGTACAGAGTCAATGTGGAGGCTATATACA
The DNA here is from genome assembly GCF_034236695.1 of Oncorhynchus nerka. Taxonomy (NCBI): domain Eukaryota; kingdom Metazoa; phylum Chordata; class Actinopteri; order Salmoniformes; family Salmonidae; genus Oncorhynchus; species Oncorhynchus nerka. The sequence continues at coordinate 69,495,999 of NC_088413.1, forward strand.
GGGGTACCGGTACAGAGTCAATGTGGAGGCTATATACAGGGGGTACCGGTACAGAGTCAATGTGGAGGCTATATACAGGGGGTACCGGTACAGAGTCAATGTGGAGGCTATATACAGGGGGTACCGGTACAGAGTCAATGTGGAGGCTATATACAGAGGGTAACGGTACAGAGTCAATGTGGAGGCTATATACAGGGGGTACCGGTACAGAGTCAATGTGGAGGCTATATACAGGGGGTACCGGTACAGAGTCAATGTGGAGGCTATATACAGGGGGTACCGGTACAGAGTCAATGTGGAGGATATATACAGGAGGTACCAGTACAGAGTCAATGTGGAGGCTATATACAGGGGGTACCGGTACAGAGTCAATGTGGAGACTATATACAGGAGGTACCAGTACAGAGTCAATGTGGAGGCTATATACAGGAGGTACCAGTACAGAGTCAATGTGGAGGCTTTATACAGGAGGTACCAGTACAGAGTCAATGTGGAGGCTATATACAGAGGGTACCAGTACAGAGTCAATGTGGAGGCTATATACAGGAGGTACCAGTACAGAGTCAATGTGGAGGCTATATACAGGAGGTACCAGTACAGAGTCAATGTGGAGGCTATATACAGGAGGTACCAGTACAGAGTCAATGTGGAGGCTTTATACAGGAGGTACCAGTACAGAGTCAATGTGGAGGCTTTATACAGGAGGTACCAGTACAGAGTCAATGTGGAGGCTATATACAGAGGGTACCGGTACAGAGTCAATGTGGAGGCTATATACAGGGGGTACCAGTACAGAGTCAATGTGGAGGCTATATACAGGAGGTACCAGTACAGAGTCAATGTGGAGGCTATATACAGAGGTACCGGTACAGAGTCAATGTGGAGGCTTTATACAGGAGGTACCAGTACAGAGTCAATGTGGAGGCTTTATACAGGAGGTACCAGTACAGAGTCAATGTGGAGGCTTTATACAGGAGGTACCAGTACAGAGTCAATGTGGAGGCTATATACAGAGGGTACCGGTACAGAGTCAATGTGGAGGCTATATACAGAGGGTAACGGTACAGAGTCAATGTGGAGGCTATATACAGAGGGTACCGGTACAGAGTCAATGTGGAGGCTATATACAGAGGGTACCGGTACAGAGTCAATGTGGAGGCTATATACAGAGGGTAACGGTACAGAGTCAATGTGGAGGCTATATACAGGAGGTACCAGTACAGAGTCAATGTGGAGGCTATATACAGGAGGTACCAGTACAGAGTCAATGTGGAGGCTTTATACAGGAGGTACCAGTACAGAGTCAATGTGGAGGCTTTATACAGGAGGTACCAGTACAGAGTCAATGTGGAGGCTTTATACAGGAGGTACCAGTACAGAGTCAATGTGGAGGCTATATACAGAGGGTACCGGTACAGAGTCAATGTGGAGGCTATATACAGAGGGTACCGGTACAGAGTCAATGTGGAGGCTATATACAGAGGGTACCGGTACAGAGTCAATGTGGAGGCTATATACAGAGGGTACCGGTACAGAGTCAATGTGGAGGCTATATACAGAGGGTAACGGTACAGAGTCAATGTGGAGGCTATATACAGAGGGTACCGGTACAGAGTCAATGTGGAGGCTATATACAGAGGGTACCGGTACAGAGTCAATGTGGAGGCTATATACAGAGGGTACCGGTACAGAGTCAATGTGGAGGCTATATACAGAGGGTACCGGTACAGAGTCAATGTGGAGGCTATATACAGAGGGTAACGGTACAGAGTCAATGTGGAGGCTATATACAGAGGGTAACGGTACAGAGTCAATGTGGAGACTATATACAGGGGTACCGGTACAGAGTCAATGTGGAGGCTATACAGAGGGTACCGGTACAGAGTCAATGTGGAGGCTATATACAGGGGTACCGGTACAGAGTCAATGTGGAGGCTATATACAGAGGGTAACGGTACAGAGTCAATGTGGAGGCTATATACAGAGGGTAACGGTACAGAGTCAATGTGGAGACTATATACAGGGGGTACTGGTACAGAGTCAATGTGGAGGCTATATACAGGGGGTACTGGTACAGAGTCAATGTGGAGGCTATATACAGGGGGTACTGGTACAGAGTCAATGTGGAGGCTATATACAGGGGGTACCGGTACAGAGTCAATGTGGAGGCTATATACAGGGGGTACCGGTACAGAGTCAATGTGGACGCTATATACAGAGGGTACCGGTACAGAGTCAATGTGGAGGCTATATACAGAGGGTACTGGTACAGAGTCAATGTGGAGGCTATATACAGGGGGTACTGGTACAGAGTCAATGTGGAGGCTATATACAGGGGGTACCGGTACAGAGTCAATGTGGAGGCTATATACAGGGGGTACCGGTACAGAGTCAATGTGGAGGCTATATACAGAGGGTAACGGTACAGAGTCAATGTGGAGGCTATATACAGGGGGTACCGGTACAGAGTCAATGTGGAGGCTATATACAGAGGGTACCTGGTACAGAGTCAATGTGGAGGCTATATACAGGGGGTACCGGTACAGAGTCAATGTGGAGGCTATATACAGGGGGTACCGGTACAGAGTCAATGTGGAGGCTATATACAGAGGGTACCTGGTACAGAGTCAATGTGGAGGCTATATACAGAGGGTACCTGGTACAGAGTCAATGTGGAGGCTATATACAGAGGGTAACGGTACAGAGTCAATGTGGAGACTATATACAGGGGGTACTGGTACAGAGTCAATGTGGAGGCTATATACAGAGGGTAACGGTACAGAGTCAATGTGGAGACTATATACAGGGGGTACTGGTACAGAGTCAATGTGGAGGCTATATACAGGGGTACTGGTACAGAGTCAATGTGGAGGCTATATACAGGGGTACTGGTACAGAGTCAATGTGGAGGCTATATACAGGGGGTACCGGTACAGAGTCAATGTGGAGGCTATATACAGGGGGTACCGTACAGAGTCAATGTGGACGCTATATACAGAGGGTACCGGTACAGAGTCAATGTGGAGGCTATATACAGAGGGTACTGGTACAGAGTCAATGTGGAGGCTATATACAGGGGGTACTGGTACAGAGTCAATGTGGAGGCTATATACAGGGGGTACCGGTACAGAGTCAATGTGGAGGCTATATACAGGGGTACCGGTACAGAGTCAATGTGGAGGCTATATACAGAGGGTAACGGTACAGAGTCAATGTGGAGGCTATATACAGGGGGTACCGGTACAGAGTCAATGTGGAGGCTATATACAGAGGGTACCTGGTACAGAGTCAATGTGGAGGCTATATACAGGGGGTACCGGTACAGAGTCAATGTGGAGGCTATATACAGGGGGTACCGGTACAGAGTCAATGTGGAGGCTATATACAGAGGGTACCTGGTACAGAGTCAATGTGGAGGCTATATACAGAGGGTACCTGGTACAGAGTCAATGTGGAGGCTATATACAGAGGGTACCTGGTACAGAGTCAATGTGGAGGCTATATACAGGGGTACCGGAACAGAGTCAATGTGGAGGCTATATACAGGGGTACCGGAACAGAGTCAATGTGGAGGCTATATACAGAGGGTACCTGGTACAGAGTCAATGTGGAGGCTATATACAGAGGGTACCTGGTACAGAGTCAATGTGGAGGCTATATACAGAGGGTACCTGGTACAGAGTCAATGTGGAGGCTATATACAGGGGGTACCGGTACAGAGTCAATGTGGAGGCTATATACAGGGGGTACCGGTACAGAGTCAATGTGGAGGCTATATACAGGGGGTACCGGTACAGAGTCAATGTGGAGGCTATATACAGAGGGTACCTGGTACAGAGTCAATGTGGAGGCTATATACAGGGGGTACCGGTACAGAGTCAATGTGGAGGCTATATACAGGGGGTACCGGTACAGAGTCAATGTGGAGGCTATATACAGGAGGTACCAGTACAGAGTCAATGTGGAGGCTTTATACAGGAGGTACCAGTACAGAGTCAATGTGGAGGCTTTATACAGGAGGTACCAGTACAGAGTCAATGTGGAGGCTTTATACAGGAGGTACCAGTACAGAGTCAATGTGGAGGCTTTATACAGGAGGTACCAGTACAGAGTCAATGTGGAGGCTTTATACAGGAGGTACCAGTACAGAGTCAATGTGGAGGCTATATACAGAGGGTACTGGTACAGAGTCAATGTGGAGGCTATATACAGAGGGTACGGTACAGAGTCAATGTGGAGGCTATATACAGAGGGTACCGGTACAGAGTCAATGTGGAGGCTATATACAGAGGGTACGGTACAGAGTCAATGTGGAGGCTATATACAGAGGGTAACGGTACAGAGTCAATGTGGAGGCTATATACAGAGGGTACCGGTACAGAGTCAATGTGGAGGCTATATACAGAGGGTAACGGTACAGAGTCAATGTGGAGGCTATATACAGAGGGTACCGGTACAGAGTCAATGTGGAGGCTATATACAGAGGGTACCGGTACAGAGTCAATGTGGAGGCTATATACAGAGGGTAACGGTACAGAGTCAATGTGGAGGCTATATACAGAGGGTAACGGTACAGAGTCAATGTGGAGACTATATACAGGTGGTACTGGTACAGAGTCAATGTGGAGACTATATACAGAGGGTACCTGGTACAGAGTCAATGTGGAGGCTATATACAGAGGGTACCGGTACAGAGTCAATGTGGAGGCTATATACAGGGGGTACTGGTACAGAGTCAATGTGGAGGCTATATACAGAGGGTAACGGTACAGAGTCAATGTGGAGGCTATATACAGGGGGTACTGGTACAGAGTCAATGTGGAGGCTATATACAGGGGGTAACGGTACAGAGTCAATGTGGAGGCTATATACAGAGGGTAACGGTACAGTGTCAATGTGGAGGCTATATACAGAGGGTAACGGTACAGAGTCAATGTGGAGGCTATATACAGGGGGTAACGGTACAGAGTCAATGTGGAGGCTATATACAGGGGTACTGGTACAGAGTCAATGTGGAGGCTATATACAGGGGTAACGGTACAGAGTCAATGTGGAGGCTATATACAGGGGGTAACGGTACAGTGTCAATGTGGAGGCTATATACAGGGGGTACCGGTACAGAGTCAATGTGGAGGCTATATACAGGGGTACCGTACAGAGTCAATGTGGAGGCTATATACAGGGGGTACCGGTACAGAGTCAATGTGGAGGCTATATACAGAGGGTAACGGTACAGAGTCAATGTGGAGGCTATATACAGGGGGTACCGGTACAGAGTCAATGTGGAGGCTATATACAGGGGGTACCGGTACAGAGTCAATGTGGAGGCTATATACAGGGGGTACCGGTACAGAGTCAATGTGGAGGCTATATACAGAGGGTAACGGTACAGAGTCAATGTGGAGGCTATATACAGAGGGTAACGGTACAGTGTCAATGTGGAGGCTATATACAGAGGGTACCTGGTACAGAGTCAATGTGGAGGCTATATACAGGGGGTACCGGTACAGAGTCAATGTGGAGGCTATATACAGGGGGTACCGGTACAGAGTCAATGTGGAGGCTATATACAGGGGGTACCGGTACAGAGTCAATGTGGAGGCTATATACAGGGGGTACCGGTACAGAGTCAATGTGGAGGCTATATACAGGGGGTACCGGTACAGAGTCAATGTGGAGGCTATATACAGGGGGTACTGGTACAGAGTCAATGTGGAGGCTATATACAGAGGGTAACGGTACAGAGTCAATGTGGAGGCTATATACAGAGGGTAACGGTACAGAGTCAATGTGGAGGCTATATACAGGGGGTACTGGTACAGAGTCAATGTGGAGGCTATATACAGAGGGTAACGGTACAGAGTCAATGTGGAGGCTATATACAGGGGGTACCGGTACAGTGTCAATGTGGAGGCTATATACAGAGGGTACCTGGTACAGAGTCAATGTGGAGGCTATATACAGAGGGTACCTGGTACAGAGTCAATGTGGAGGCTATATACAGAGGGTACCGGTACAGAGTCAATGTGGAGGCTATATACAGGGGTAACGGTACAGAGTCAATGTGGAGGCTATATACAGAGGGTACCTGGTACAGAGTCAATGTGGAGGCTATATACAGAGGGTACCGGTACAGAGTCAATGTGGAGGCTATATACAGGTGGTACTGGTACAGAGTCAATGTGGAGACTATATACAGAGGGTACCTGGTACAGAGTCAATGTGGAGGCTATATACAGAGGGTACCGGTACAGAGTCAATGTGGAGGCTATATACAGGGGGTACTGGTACAGAGTCAATGTGGAGGCTATATACAGAGGGTAACGGTACAGAGTCAATGTGGAGGCTATATACAGGGGTACTGGTACAGAGTCAATGTGGAGGCTATATACAGGGGTAACGGTACAGAGTCAATGTGGAGGCTATATACAGAGGGTAACGGTACAGTGTCAATGTGGAGGCTATATACAGAGGGTAACGGTACAGAGTCAATGTGGAGGCTATATACAGGGGGTAACGGTACAGAGTCAATGTGGAGGCTATATACAGGGGGTACTGGTACAGAGTCAATGTGGAGGCTATATACAGGGGGTAACGGTACAGAGTCAATGTGGAGGCTATATACAGGGGGTAACGGTACAGTGTCAATGTGGAGGCTATATACAGGGGGTAACGGTACAGTGTCAATGTGGAGGCTATATACAGGGGGTAACGGTACAGAGTCAATGTGGAGGCTATATACAGGGGGTAACGGTACAGAGTCAATGTGGAGGCTATATACAGAGGGTAACGGTACAGAGTCAATGTGGAGGCTATATACAGAGGGTAACGGTACAGTGTCAATGTGGAGGCTATATACAGAGGGTAACGGTACAGTGTCAATGTGGAGGCTATATACAGAGGGTAACGGTACAGTGTCAATGTGGAGGCTATATACAGGGGGTACCGGTACAGAGTCAATGTGGAGGCTATATACAGGGGGTACCGGTACAGAGTCAATGTGGAGGCTATATACAGAGGGTAACGGTACAGTGTCAATGTGGAGGCTATATACAGAGGGTAACGGTACAGTGTCAATGTGGAGGCTATATACAGAGGGTAACGGTACAGTGTCAATGTGGAGGCTATATACAGGGGTACCGGTACAGAGTCAATGTGGAGGCTATATACAGGGGTACCGGTACAGTGTCAATGTGGAGGCTATATACAGAGGGTAACGGTACAGTGTCAATGTGGAGGCTATATACAGAGGGTAACGGTACAGTGTCAATGTGGAGGCTATATACAGGGGGTACCGGTACAGAGTCAATGTGGAGGCTATATACAGGGGGTACCGGTACAGAGTCAATGTGGAGGCTATATACAGGGGGTACCGGTACAGAGTCAATGTGGAGGCTATATACAGGGGGTAACGGTACAGAGTCAATGTGGAGGCTATATACAGAGGGTAACGGTACAGTGTCAATGTGGAGGCTATATACAGAGGGTAACGGTACAGTGTCAATGTGGAGGCTATATACAGAGGGTAACGGTACAGTGTCAATGTGGAGGCTATATACAGAGGGTAACGGTACAGAGTGAATGTGGAGGCTATATACAGGGGGTAACGGTACAGTGTCAATGTGGAGGCTATATACAGAGGGTAACGGTACAGTGTCAATGTGGAGGCTATATACAGAGGGTAATGGTACAGTGTCAATGTGGAGGCTATATACAGAGGGTAACGGTACAGTGTCAATGTGGAGGCTATATACAGAGGGTAACGGTACAGAGTCAATGTGGAGGCTATATACAGAGGGTAACGGTACAGTGTCAATGTGGAGGCTATATACAGAGGGTAACGGTACAGTGTCAATGTGGAGGCTATATACAGAGGGTAACGGTACAGAGTCAATGTGGAGGCTATATACAGGGGGTAACGGTACAGTGTCAATGTGCAGGCTATATACAGGGGGTACTGGTACAGAGTCAATGTGGAGGCTATATACAGAGGGTAACGGTACAGAGTCAATGTGGAGGCTATATACAGAGGGTAACGGTACAGAGTCAATGTGGAGGCTATATACAGGGGGTACTGGTACAGAGTCAATGTGGAGGCTATATACAGAGGGTAACGGTACAGAGTCAATGTGGAGGCTATATACAGGGGGTACCGGTACAGTGTCAATGTGGAGGCTATATACAGAGGGTACCTGGTACAGAGTCAATGTGGAGGCTATATACAGAGGGTACCTGGTACAGAGTCAATGTGGAGGCTATATACAGAGGGTACCGGTACAGAGTCAATGTGGAGGCTATATACAGGGGGTAACGGTACAGAGTCAATGTGGAGGCTATATACAGAGGGTACCTGGTACAGAGTCAATGTGGAGGCTATATACAGAGGGTACCGGTACAGAGTCAATGTGGAGGCTATATACAGGTGGTACTGGTACAGAGTCAATGTGGAGACTATATACAGAGGGTACCTGGTACAGAGTCAATGTGGAGGCTATATACAGAGGGTACCGGTACAGAGTCAATGTGGAGGCTATATACAGGGGGTACTGGTACAGAGTCAATGTGGAGGCTATATACAGAGGGTAACGGTACAGAGTCAATGTGGAGGCTATATACAGGGGGTACTGGTACAGAGTCAATGTGGAGGCTATATACAGGGGGTAACGGTACAGAGTCAATGTGGAGGCTATATACAGAGGGTAACGGTACAGTGTCAATGTGGAGGCTATATACAGAGGGTAACGGTACAGAGTCAATGTGGAGGCTATATACAGGGGGTAACGGTACAGAGTCAATGTGGAGGCTATATACAGGGGGTACTGGTACAGAGTCAATGTGGAGGCTATATACAGGGGGTAACGGTACAGAGTCAATGTGGAGGCTATATACAGGGGGTAACGGTACAGTGTCAATGTGGAGGCTATATACAGGGGGTAACGGTACAGAGTCAATGTGGAGGCTATATACAGGGGTAACGGTACAGAGTCAATGTGGAGGCTATATACAGGGGTAACGGTACAGAGTCAATGTGGAGGCTATATACAGAGGGTAACGGTACAGTGTCAATGTGGAGGCTATATACAGAGGGTAACGGTACAGTGTCAATGTGGAGGCTATATACAGAGGGTAACGGTACAGTGTCAATGTGGAGGCTATATACAGAGGGTAACGGTCAGTGTCAATGTGGAGGCTATATACAGGGGGTACCGGTACAGAGTCAATGTGGAGGCTATATACAGGGGGTACCGGTACAGAGTCAATGTGGAGGCTATATACAGAGGGTAACGGTACAGTGTCAATGTGGAGGCTATATACAGAGGGTAACGGTACAGTGTCAATGTGGAGGCTATATACAGAGGGTAACGGTACAGTGTCAATGTGGAGGCTATATACAGGGGGTACCGGTACAGAGTCAATGTGGAGGCTATATACAGGGGGTACCGGTACAGTGTCAATGTGGAGGCTATATACAGAGGGTAACGGTACAGTGTCAATGTGGAGGCTATATACAGAGGGTAACGGTACAGTGTCAATGTGGAGGCTATATACAGGGGGTACCGGTACAGAGTCAATGTGGAGGCTATATACAGGGGGTACCGGTACAGAGTCAATGTGGAGGCTATATACAGAGGGTAACGGTACAGTGTCAATGTGGAGGCTATATACAGAGGGTAACGGTACAGTGTCAATGTGGAGGCTATATACAGAGGGTAACGGTACAGTGTCAATGTGGAGGCTATATACAGGGGTACCGGTACAGAGTCAATGTGGAGGCTATATACAGGGGTACCGGTACAGAGTCAATGTGGAGGCTATATACAGGGGGTAACGGTACAGTGTCAATGTGGAGGCTATATACAGGGGTAACGGTACAGTGTCAATGTGGAGGCTATATACAGGGGTACCGGTACAGAGTCAATGTGGAGGCTATATACAGGGGGTACCGGTACAGAGTCAATGTGGAGGCTATATACAGGGGTAACGGTACAGAGTCAATGTGGAGGCTATATACAGAGGGTAACGGTACAGTGTCAATGTGGAGGCTATATACAGAGGGTAACGGTACAGTGTCAATGTGGAGGCTATATACAGAGGGTAACGGTACAGTGTCAATGTGGAGGCTATATACAGAGGGTAACGGTACAGAGTGAATGTGGAGGCTATATACAGGGGTAACGGTACAGTGTCAATGTGGAGGCTATATACAGAGGGTAACGGTACAGTGTCAATGTGGAGGCTATATACAGAGGGTAACGGTACAGTGTCAATGTGGAGGCTATATACAGAGGGTAACGGTACAGTGTCAATGTGGAGGCTATATACAGAGGGTAACGGTACAGAGTCAATGTGGAGGCTATATACAGAGGGTAACGGTACAGTGTCAATGTGGAGGCTATATACAGAGGGTAACGGTACAGTGTCAATGTGGAGGCTATATACAGAGGGTAACGGTACAGAGTCAATGTGGAGGCTATATACAGGGGTAACGGTACAGTGTCAATGTGGAGGCTATATACAGAGGGTAACGGTACAGAGTCAATGTGGAGGCTATATACAGAGGGTAACGGTACAGTGTCAATGTGGAGGCTATATACAGGGGGTAACGGTACAGTGTCAATGTGGAGGCTATATACAGAGGGTTACGGTACAGTGTCAATGTGGAGGCTATATACAGGGGGTAACGGTACAGTGTCAATGTGGAGGCTATATACAGAGGGTAACGGTACAGTGTCAATGTGGAGGCTATATACAGAGGGTAACGGTACAGTGTCAATGTGGAGGCTATATACAGGGGGTAACGGTACAGTGTCAATGTGGAGGCTATATACAGAGGGTAACGGTACAGTGTCAATGTGGAGGCTATATACAGGGGTACCGGTACAGTGTCAATGTGGAGGCTATATACAGGGGTACCGGTACAGTGTCAATGTGGAGGCTATATACAGAGGGTAACGGTACAGTGTCAATGTGGAGGCTATATACAGGGGGTAACGGTACAGTGTCAATGTGGAGGCTATATACAGAGGGTAACGGTACAGTGTCAATGTGGAGGCTATATACAGGGGGTAACGGTACAGTGTCAATGTGGAGGCTATATACAGAGGGTAACGGTACAGTGTCAATGTGGAGGCTATATACAGGGGGTAACGGTACAGTGTCAATGTGGAGGCTATATACAGAGGGTAACGGTACAGTGTCAATGTGGAGGCTATATACAGAGGGTAACGGTACAGTGTCAATGTGGAGGCTATATACAGGGGGTAACGGTACAGTGTCAATGTGGAGGCTATATACAGAGGGTAACGGTACAGTGTCAATGTGGAGGCTATATACAGGGGGTACCGGTACAGTGTCAATGTGGAGGCTATATACAGGGGGTACCGGTACAGTGTCAATGTGGAGGCTATATACAGAGGGTAACGGTACAGTGTCAATGTGGAGGCTATATACAGGGGTAACGGTACAGTGTCAATGTGGAGGCTATATACAGAGGGTAACGGTACAGTGTCAATGTGGAGGCTATATACAGGGGTAACGGTACAGTGTCAATGTGGAGGCTATATACAGAGGGTAACGGTACAGTGTCAATGTGGAGGCTATATACAGGGGTAACGGTACAGTGTCAATGTGGAGGCTATATACAGAGGGTAACGGTACAGTGTCAATGTGGAGGCTATATACAGAGGGTAACGGTACAGTGTCAATGTGGAGGCTATATACAGGGGTAACGGTACAGTGTCAATGTGGAGGCTATATACAGAGGGTAACGGTACAGTGTCAATGTGGAGGCTATATACAGGGGGTACCGGTACAGTGTCAATGTGGAGGCTATATACAGGGGTACCGGTACAGTGTCAATGTGGAGGCTATATACAGAGGGTAACGGTACAGTGTCAATGTGGAGGCTATATACAGGGGTAACGGTACAGTGTCAATGTGGAGGCTATATACAGAGGGTAACGGTACAGTGTCAATGTGGAGGCTATATACAGGGGGTAACGGTACAGTGTCAATGTGGAGGCTATATACAGAGGGTAACGGTACAGTGTCAATGTGGAGGCTATATACAGAGGGTAACGGTACAGTGTCAATGTGGAGGCTATATACAGAGGGTAACGGTACAGTGTCAATGTGGAGGCTATATACAGGGGTACCGTACAGTGTCAATGTGGAGGCTATATACAGAGGGTAACGGTACAGAGTCAATGTGGAGGCTATATACAGAGGGTAACGGTACAGAGTCAATGTGGAGGCTATATACAGAGGGTACCAGTACAGAGTCAATGTGGAGGCTATATACAGAGGGTAACGGTACAGAGTCAATGTGGAGGCTATATACAGAGGGTAACGGTACAGAGTCAATGTGGAGGCTATATACAGAGGGTAACGGTACAGTGTCAATGTGGAGGCTATATACAGGGGGTACCGGTACAGTGTCAATGTGGAGGCTATATACAGAGGGTAACGGTACAGAGTCAATGTGGAGGCTATATACAGAGGGTAACGGTACAGAGTCAATGTGGAGGCTATATACAGAGGGTAACGGTACAGTGTCAATGTGGAGGCTATATACAGGGGTAACGGTACAGTGTCAATGTGGAGGCTATATACAGAGGGTAACGGTACAGAGTCAATGTGGAGGCTATATACAGAGGGTAACGGTACAGAGTCAATGTGGAGGCTATATACAGGGGGTACCGGTACAGAGTCAATGTGGAGGCTATATACAGAGGATAACGGTACAGAGTCAATGTGGAGGCTATATACAGAGGGTAACGGTACAGAGTCAATGTGGAGGCTATATACAGAGGGTAACGGTACAGTGTCAATGTGGAGGCTATATACAGGGGGTACCGGTACAGAGTCAATGTGGAGGCTATATACAGAGGGTAACGGTACAGTGTCAATGTGGAGGCTATATACAGAGGGTAACGGTACAGTGTCAATGTGGAGGCTATATACAGAGGGTAACGGTACAGTGTCAATGTGGAGGCTATATACAGAGGGTACCGGTACAGAGTCAATGTGGAGGCTATATACAGAGGGTACCGGTACAGAGTCAATGTGGAGGCTATATACAGAGGGTACCGGTACAGAGTCAATGTGGAGGCTATATACAGAGGATACCGGTACAGAGTCAATGTGGAGGCTATATACAGAGGGTACCGGTACAGAGTCAATGTGGAGGCTATATACAGAGGATACCGGTACAGAGTCAATGTGGAGGCTATATACAGAGGGTACCGGTACAGAGTCAATGTGGAGGCTATATACAGGGTGTACCAGTACAGAGTCAATGTGGAGGCTATATACAGAGGGTACCGGTACAGAGTCAATGTGGAGGCTATATACAGAGGGTAACGGTACAGTGTCAATGTGGAGGCTATATACAGAGGGTAACGGTACAGTGTCAATGTGGAGGCTATATACAGAGGGTACCGGTACAGAGTCAATGTGGAGGCTATATACAGAGGGTACCGGTACAGAGTCAATGTGGAGGCTATATACAGAGGATACCGGTACAGAGTCAATGTGGAGGCTATATACAGGGGGTACCGGTACAGAGTCAATGTGGAGGCTATATACAGAGGGTAACGGTACAGTGTCAATGTGGAGGCTATATACAGGGGGTAACGGTACAGTGTCAATGTGGAGGCTATATACAGGGGGTACCGGTACAGAGTCAATGTGGAGGCTATATACAGAGGGTAACGGTACAGTGTCAATGTGGAGGCTATATACAGAGGGTAACGGTACAGTGTCAATGTGGAGGCTATATACAGAGGGTAACGGTACAGTGTCAATGTGGAGGCTATATACAGAGGGTACCGGTACAGAGTCAATGTGGAGGCTATATACAGAGGGTACCGGTACAGAGTCAATGTGGAGGCTATATACAGAGGGTACCGGTACAGAGTCAATGTGGAGGCTATATACAGAGGATACCGGTACAGAGTCAATGTGGAGGCTATATACAGAGGGTACCGGTACAGAGTCAATGTGGAGGCTATATACAGAGGATACCGGTACAGAGTCAATGTGGAGGCTATATACAGAGGGTACCGGTACAGAGTCAATGTGGAGGCTATATACAGGGTGTACCAGTACAGAGTCAATGTGGAGGCTATATACAGAGGATACCGGTACAGAGTCAATGTGGAGGCTATATACAGAGGGTAACGGTACAGTGTCAATGTGGAGGCTATATACAGAGGGTAACGGTACAGTGTCAATGTGGAGGCTATATACAGAGGGTACCGGTACAGAGTCAATGTGGAGGCTATATACAGAGGGTACCGGTACAGAGTCAATGTGGAGGCTATATACAGAGGATACCGGTACAGAGTCAATGTGGAGGCTATATACAGAGGGTACCGGTACAGAGTCAATGTGGAGGCTATATACAGAGGATACCGGTACAGAGTCAATGTGGAGGCTATATACAGAGGGTACGGTACAGAGTCAATGTGGAGGCTATATACAGAGGATACCGGTACAGAGTCAATGTGGAGGCTATATACAGAGGGTACCGGTACAGAGTCAATGTGGAGGCTATATACAGGGTGTACCAGTACAGAGTCAATGTGGAGGCTATATACAGAGGGTACCGGTACAGAGTCAATGTGGAGGCTATATACAGAGGGTACCGGTACAGAGTCAATGTGGAGGCTATAAACAGAGGGTACCGGTACAGAGTCAATGTGGAGGCTATATACAGAGGGTAACGGTACAGAGTCAATGTGGAGGCTATATACAGGGGGTACTGGTACAGAGTCAATGTGGAGGCTATATACAGAGGGTACCGGTACAGAGTCAATGTGGAGGCTATATACAGGGGGTACCGGTACAGAGTCAATGTGGAGGCTATATACAGAGGGTACCGGTACAGAGTCAATGTGGAGGCTATATACAGAGGGTACCGGTACAGAGTCAATGTGGAGGTTATATACAAGGGGTACCGGTACAGAGTCAATGTGGAGACTATATACAGGGGTACCGGTACAGAGTCAATGTGGAGGCCATAAACGGAGGGTACCGGTACAGAGTCAATGTGGAGGCTATATACAGAGGGTACTGGTACAGAGTCAATGTGAAGGCTATATACAGGGGGTACCGGTACAGAGTCAATGTGGAGGCTATATACAGGGGTACCAGTACAGAGTCAATGTGGAGGCTATATACAGAGGATACCGGTACAGAGTCAATGTGGAGGCTATATACAGAGGGTAACGGTACAGTGTCAATGTGGAGGCTATATACAGAGGGTAACGGTACAGTGTCAATGTGGAGGCTATATACAGAGGGTACCGGTACAGAGTCAATGTGGAGGCTATATACAGAGGGTACCGGTACAGAGTCAATGTGGAGGCTATATACAGAGGGTACCGGTACAGAGTCAATGTGGAGGCTATATACAGAGGGTACCGGTACAGAGTCAATGTGGAGGCTATATACAGAGGATACCGGTACAGAGTCAATGTGGAGGCTATATACAGAGGGTACCGGTACAGAGTCAATGTGGAGGCTATATACAGAGGATACCGGTACAGAGTCAATGTGGAGGCTATATACAGAGGGTACCGGTACAGAGTCAATGTGGAGGCTATATACAGGGTGTACCAGTACAGAGTCAATGTGGAGGCTATATACAGAGGGATACCGGTACAGAGTCAATGTGGAGGCTATATACAGAGGGTACCGGTACAGAGTCAATGTGGAGGCTATATACAGAGGGTACCGGTACAGAGTCAATGTGGAGGCTATATACAGAGGGTAACGGTACAGAGTCAATGTGGAGGCTATATACAGGGGTACCGGTACAGAGTCAATGTGGAGGCTATATACAGAGGGTAACGGTACAGAGTCAATGTGGAGGCTATATACAGGGGTACCGGTACAGAGTCAATGTGGAGGCTATATACAGAGGGTACCGGTACAGAGTCAATGTGGAGGCTATATACAGAGGGTAACGGTACAGAGTCAATGTGGAGGCTATATACAGGGGTACGGTACAGAGTCAATGTGGAGGCTATATACAGGGTACCGGTACAGAGTCAATGTGGAGGCTATATACAGGGGGTACCGGTACAGAGTCAATGTGGAGGCTATATACAGGGGGTACCGGTACAGAGTCAATGTGGAGGCTATATACAGAGGGTAACGGTACAGAGTCAATGTGGAGGCTATATACAGGGGTACCGGTACAGAGTCAATGTGGAGGCTATATACAGGGGTACCGGTACAGAGTCAATGTGGAGGCTATATACAGGGGTACCGGTACAGAGTCAATGTGGAGGCTATATACAGAGGGTAACGGTACAGAGTCAATGTGGAGGCTATATACAGGGGGTACCGGTACAGAGTCAATGTGGAGGCTATATACAGAGGGTAACGGTACAGAGTCAATGTGGAGGCTATATACAGAGGGTACCGGTACAGAGTCAATGTGGAGGCTATATACAGAGGATACCGGTACAGAGTCAATGTGGAGGCTATATACAGAGGGTACCGGTACAGAGTCAATGTGGAGGCTATATACAGAGGATACCGGTACAGAGTCAATGTGGAGGCTATATACAGAGGGTACCGGTACAGAGTCAATGTGGAGGCTATATACAGAGGATACCGGTACAGAGTCAATGTGGAGGCTATATACAGAGGGTACCGGTACAGAGTCAATGTGGAGGCTATATACAGGGTGTACCAGTACAGAGTCAATGTGGAGGCTATATACAGAGGATACCGGTACAGAGTCAATGTGGAGGCTATATACAGAGGGTACCGGTACAGAGTCAATGTGGAGGCTATATACAGAGGGTACTGGTACAGAGTCAATGTGGAGGCTATATACAGAGGGTAACGGTACAGAGTCAATGTGGAGGCTATATACAGGGGGTACCGGTACAGAGTCAATGTGGAGGCTATATACAGAGGGTAACGGTACAGAGTCAATGTGGAGGCTATATACAGGGGGTACCGGTACAGAGTCAATGTGGAGGCTATATACAGAGGGTACCGGTACAGAGTCAATGTGGAGGCTATATACAGAGGGTACCGGTACAGAGTCAATGTGGAGGCTATATACAGAGGGTACCGGTACAGAGTCAATGTGGAGGCTATATACAGAGGATACCGGTACAGAGTCAATGTGGAGGCTATATACAGAGGGTACCGGTACAGAGTCAATGTGGAGGCTATATACAGAGGATACCGGTACAGAGTCAATGTGGAGGCTATATACAGAGGGTACCGGTACAGAGTCAATGTGGAGGCTATATACAGGGTGTACCAGTACAGAGTCAATGTGGAGGCTATATACAGAGGATACCGGTACAGAGTCAATGTGGAGGCTATATACAGAGGGTAACGGTACAGTGTCAATGTGGAGGCTATATACAGAGGGTAACGGTACAGTGTCAATGTGGAGGCTATATACAGAGGGTACCGGTACAGAGTCAATGTGGAGGCTATATACAGAGGGTACCGGTACAGAGTCAATGTGGAGGCTATATACAGAGGATACCGGTACAGAGTCAATGTGGAGGCTATATACAGGGGGTACCGGTACAGAGTCAATGTGGAGGCTATATACAGAGGGTAACGGTACAGTGTCAATGTGGAGGCTATATACAGAGGGTAACGGTACAGAGTCAATGTGGAGGCTATATACAGAGGGTACCGGTACAGAGTCAATGTGGAGGCTATATACAGAGGGTACTGGTACAGAGTCAATGTGGAGGCTATATACAGAGGGTAACGGTACAGTGTCAATGTGGAGGCTATATACAGAGGGTAACGGTACAGTGTCAATGTGGAGGCTATATACAGAGGGTAACGGTACAGAGTCAATGTGGAGGCTATATACAGAGGGTACTGGTACAGAGTCAATGTGGAGGCTATATACAGAGGGTACCGGTACAGAGTCAATGTGGAGGCTATATACAGAGGATACCGGTACAGAGTCAATGTGGAGGCTATATACAGAGGGTACCGGTACAGAGTCAATGTGGAGGCTATATACAGAGGATACCGGTACAGAGTCAATGTGGAGGCTATATACAGAGGGTACCGGTACAGAGTCAATGTGGAGGCTATATACAGGTTGTACCAGTACAGAGTCAATGTGGAGGCTATATACAGAGGATACCGGTACAGAGTCAATGTGGAGGCTATATACAGAGGGTAACGGTACAGTGTCAATGTGGAGGCTATATACAGAGGGTAACGGTACAGTGTCAATGTGGAGGCTATATACAGAGGGTACCGGTACAGAGTCAATGTGGAGGCTATATACAGAGGGTACCGGTACAGAGTCAATGTGGAGGCTATATACAGAGGATACCGGTACAGAGTCAATGTGGAGGCTATATACAGAGGGTACCGGTACAGAGTCAATGTGGAGGCTATATACAGAGGATACCGGTACAGAGTCAATGTGGAGGCTATATACAGAGGGTACCGGTACAGAGTCAATGTGGAGGCTATATACAGAGGATACCGGTACAGAGTCAATGTGGAGGCTATATACAGAGGGTACCGGTACAGAGTCAATGTGGAGGCTATATACAGAGGGTAACGGTACAGAGTCAATGTGGAGGCTATATACAGGGGGTACCGGTACAGAGTCAATGTGGAGGCTATATACAGAGGGTAACGGTACAGAGTCAATGTGGAGGCTATATACAGGGGTACGGTACAGAGTCAATGTGGAGGCTATATACAGAGGGTACCGGTACAGAGTCAATGTGGAGGCTATATACAGAGGGTACTGGTACAGAGTCAATGTGGAGGCTATATACAGAGGGTACCGGTACAGAGTCAATGTGGAGGCTATATACAGGGGTACCGGTACAGAGTCAATGTGGAGGCTATATACAGGGGGTACCGGTACAGAGTCAATGTGGAGGCTATATACAGAGGGTACCGGTACAGAGTCAATGTGGAGGCTATATACAGAGGGTAACGGTACAGAGTCAATGTGGAGGCTATATACAGGGGGTACCGGTACAGAGTCAATGTGGAGGCTATATACAGGGGTACCGGTACAGAGTCAATGTGGAGGCTATATACAGGGGTACCGGTACAGAGTCAATGTGGAGGCTATATACAGAGGGTAACGGTACAGAGTCAATGTGGAGGCTATATACAGGGGTACCGGTACAGAGTCAATGTGGAGGCTATATACAGAGGGTAACGGTACAGAGTCAATGTGGAGGCTATATACAGAGGGTACCGGTACAGAGTCAATGTGGAGGCTATATACAGAGGATACCGGTACAGAGTCAATGTGGAGGCTATATACAGAGGGTACCGGTACAGAGTCAATGTGGAGGCTATATACAGAGGATACCGGTACAGAGTCAATGTGGAGGCTATATACAGAGGGTACCGGTACAGAGTCAATGTGGAGGCTATATACAGAGGATACCGGTACAGAGTCAATGTGGAGGCTATATACAGAGGGTACCGGTACAGAGTCAATGTGGAGGCTATATACAGGGTGTACCAGTACAGAGTCAATGTGGAGGCTATATACAGAGGATACCGGTACAGAGTCAATGTGGAGGCTATATACAGAGGGTACCGGTACAGAGTCAATGTGGAGGCTATATACAGAGGGTACCGGTACAGAGTCAATGTGGAGGCTATATACAGAGGGTAACGGTACAGAGTCAATGTGGAGGCTATATACAGGGGGTACCGGTACAGAGTCAATGTGGAGGCTATATACAGAGGGTACCGGTACAGAGTCAATGTGGAGGCTATATACAGAGGGTAACGGTACAGAGTCAATGTGGAGGCTATATACAGGGGTACCGGTACAGAGTCAATGTGGAGACTATATACAGGGGTACCGGTACAGAGTCAATGTGGAGGCTATATACAGGGGTACCGGTACAGAGTCAATGTGGAGGCTATATACATGGGGTACCGGTACAGAGTCAATGTGGAGGCTATATACAGAGGGTAACGGTACAGAGTCAATGTGGAGGCTATATACAGGGGGTACCGGTACAGAGTCAATGTGGAGGCTATATACAGGGGTACCGGTACAGAGTCAATGTGGAGGCTATATACAGGGGTACCGGTACAGAGTCAATGTGGAGGCTATATACAGAGGGTAACGGTACAGAGTCAATGTGGAGGCTATATACAGGGGGTAACGGTACAGAGTCAATGTGGAGGCTATATACAGAGGGTAACGGTACAGAGTCAATGTGGAGGCTATATACAGAGGGTACCAGTACAGAGTTAATGTGGAGGCTATATACAGGGGGTTACGGTACAGAGTCAATGTGGAGGCTATATACAGAGGGTACCGGTACAGAGTCAATGTGGAGGCTATATACAGAGGGTAACGGTACAGAGTCAATGTGGAGACTATATACAGAGGGTACCGGTACAGAGTCAATGTGGAGGCTATATACAGGGGGTACCGGTACAGAGTCAATGTGGAGGCTATATACAGGGGGTACCGGTACAGAGTCAATGTGGAGGCTATATACAGAGGGTAACGGTACAGAGTCAATGTGGAGGCTATATACAGGGGTACCGGTACAGAGTCAATGTGGAGGCTATATACAGGGGTACCGGTACAGAGTGTCAATGTGGAGGCTATATACAGAGGGTACCGGTACAGAGTCAATGTGGAGGCTATATACAGGGGTACCAATGGTACAGAGTCAATGTGGAGGCTATATACAGGGGTACCGGTACAGAGTCAATGTGGAGGCTATATACAGGGGTAACGGTACAGAGTCAATGTGGAGGCTATATACAGAGGGTAACGGTACAGTGTCAATGTGGAGGCTATATACAGGGGTACCGGTACAGAGTCAATGTGGAGGCTATATACAGGGTGTTACGGTACAGAGTCAATGTGGAGGCTATATACAGAGGGTACCGGTACAGAGTCAATGTGGAGGCTATATACAGGGGGTACCGGTACAGAGTCAATGTGGAGGCTATATACAGAGGGTAACGGTACAGAGTCAATGTGGAGGCTATATACAGAGGGTAACGGTACAGAGTCAATGTGGAGGCTATATACAGGGGTACCGGTACAGAGTCAATGTGGAGGCTATATACAGAGGGTAACGGTACAGAGTCAATGTGGAGGCTATATACAGGGGTAACGGTACAGAGTCAATGTGGAGGCTATATACAGGGGTAACGGTACAGAGTCAATGTGGAGGCTATATACAGAGGGTAACGGTACAGAGTCAATGTGGAGGCTATATACAGAGGGTAACGGTACAGAGTCAATGTGGAGGCTATATACAGGGGTACCGGTACAGAGTCAATGTGGAGGCTATATACAGAGGATAACGGTACAGAGTCAATGTGGAGGCTATATACAGAGGGTAACGGTACAGAGTCAATGTGGAGGCTATATACAGAGGGTAACGGTACAGTGTCAATGTGGAGGCTATATACAGAGGGTAACGGTACAGAGTCAATGTGGAGGCTATATACAGAGGGTAACGGTACAGAGTCAATGTGGAGGCTATATACAGAGGGTAACGGTACAGAGTCAATGTGGAGGCTATATACAGAGGGTAACGGTACAGAGTCAATGTGGAGGCTATATACAGAGGGTAACGGTACAGAGTCAATGTGGAGGCTATATACAGAGGGTACCGGTACAGAGTCAATGTGGAGGCTATATACAGAGGGTAACGGTACAGAGTCAATGTGGAGGCTATATACAGAGGGTAACGGTACAGAGTCAATGTGGAGGCTATATACAGAGGGTAACGGTACAGAGTCAATGTGGAGGCTATATACAGGGGTAACGGTACAGAGTCAATGTGGAGGCTATATACAGAGGGTAACGGTACAGTGTCAATGTGGAGGCTATATACAGGGGGTACCGGTACAGAGTCAATGTGGAGGCTATATACAGAGGGTAACGGTACAGAGTCAATGTGGAGGCTATATACAGAGGGTAACGGTACAGAGTCAATGTGGAGGCTATATACAGAGGGTAACGGTACAGAGTCAATGTGGAGGCTATATACAGAGGGTAACGGTACAGAGTCAATGTGGAGGCTATATACAGAGGGTAACGGTACAGAGTCAATGTGGAGGCTATATACAGGGGTAACGGTACAGTGTCAATGTGGAGGCTATATACAGAGGGTAACGGTACAGTGTCAATGTGGAGGCTATATACAGAGGGTAACGGTACAGAGTCAATGTGGAGGCTATATACAGAGGGTAACGGTACAGAGTCAATGTGGAGGCTATATACAGAGGGTAACGGTACAGAGTCAATGTGGAGGCTATATACAGAGGGTAACGGTACAGTGTCAATGTGGAGGCTATATACAGAGGGTAACGGTACAGTGTCAATGTGGAGGCTATATACAGAGGGTAACGGTACAGTGTCAATGTGGAGGCTATATACAGAGGGTAACGGTACAGAGTCAATGTGGAGGCTATATACAGAGGGTAACGGTACAGAGTCAATGTGGAGGCTATATACAGAGGGTAACGGTACAGAGTCAATGTGGAGGCTATATACAGAGGGTAACGGTACAGAGTCAATGTGGAGGCTATATACAGAGGGTAACGGTACAGAGTCAATGTGGAGGCTATATACAGAGGGTAACGGTACAGTGTCAATGTGGAGGCTATATACAGAGGGTAACGGTACAGAGTCAATGTGGAGGCTATATACAGGGGGTAACGGTACAGAGTCAATGTGGAGGCTATATACAGGGGGTAACGGTACAGAGTCAATGTGGAGGCTATATACAGAGGGTAACGGTACAGAGTCAATGTGGAGGCTATATACAGAGGGTAACGGTACAGAGTCAATGTGGAGGCTATATACAGAGGGTAACGGTACAGAGTCAATGTGGAGGCTATATACAGAGGGTAACGGTACAGAGTCAATGTGGAGGCTATATACAGAGGGTAACGGTACAGAGTCAATGTGGAGGCTATATACAGAGGGTAACGGTACAGAGTCAATGTGGAGGCTATATACAGAGGGTAACGGTACAGAGTCAATGTGGAGGCTATATACAGAGGGTAACGGTACAGTGTCAATGTGGAGGCTATATACAGAGGGTAACGGTACAGAGTCAATGTGGAGGCTATATACAGGGGTAACGGTACAGAGTCAATGTGGAGGCTATATACAGAGGGTAACGGTACAGAGTCAATGTGGAGGCTATATACAGAGGGTAACGGTACAGAGTCAATGTGGAGGCTATATACAGAGGGTAACGGTACAGAGTCAATGTGGAGGCTATATACAGGGGGTAACGGTACAGAGTCAATGTGGAGGCTATATACAGAGGGTAACGGTACAGAGTCAATGTGGAGGCTATATACAGAGGGTAACGGTACAGAGTCAATGTGGAGGCTATATACAGGGGTAACGGTACAGAGTCAATGTGGAGGCTATATACAGAGGGTAACGGTACAGAGTCAATGTGGAGGCTATATACAGGGGGTAACGGTACAGAGTCAATGTGGAGGCTATATACAGAGGGTAACGGTACAGTGTCAATGTGGAGGCTATATACAGAGGGTAACGGTACAGTGTCAATGTGGAGGCTATATACAGAGGGTAACGGTACAGTGTCAATGTGGAGGCTATATACAGAGGGTAACGGTACAGAGTCAATGTGGAGGCTATATACAGGGGTACCGGTACAGAGTCAATGTGGAGGCTATATACAGGGGTAACGGTACAGAGTCAATGTGGAGGCTATATACAGAGGGTAACGGTACAGAGTCAATGTGGAGGCTATATACAGAGGGTAACGGTACAGAGTCAATGTGGAGGCTATATACAGAGGGTAACGGTACAGAGTCAATGTGGAGGCTATATACAGGGGGTAACGGTACAGAGTCAATGTGGAGGCTATATACAGAGGGTAACGGTACAGTGTCAATGTGGAGGCTATATACAGAGGGTAACGGTACAGAGTCAATGTGGAGGCTATATACAGGGGGTAACGGTACAGAGTCAATGTGGAGGCTATATACAGAGGGTAACGGTACAGAGTCAATGTGGAGGCTATATACAGGGGGTAACGGTACAGAGTCAATGTGGAGGCTATATACAGAGGGTAACGGTACAGAGTCAATGTGGAGGCTATATACAGAGGGTAACGGTACAGTGTCAATGTGGAGGCTATATACAGAGGATAACGGTACAGTGTCAATGTGGAGGCTATATACAGAGGGTAACAGTACAGTGTCAATGTGGAGGCTATATACAGAGGATAACGGTACAGTGTCAATGTGGAGGCTATATACAGAGGATAACGGTACAGTGTCAATGTGGAGGCTATATACAGAGGATAACGGTACAGTGTCAATGTGGAGGCTATATACAGAGGGTAACGGTACAGAGTCAATGTGGAGGCTATATACAGGGGTAACGGTACAGAGTCAATGTGGAGGCTATATACAGAGGGTAACGGTACAGTGTCAATGTGGAGGCTATATACAGAGGGTAACGGTACAGAGTCAATGTGGAGGCTATATACAGAGGGTAACGGTACAGAGTCAATGTGGAGGCTATATACAGAGGGTAACGGTACAGAGTCAATGTGGAGGCTATATACAGAGGGTAACGGTACAGTGTCAATGTGGAGGCTATATACAGAGGGTAACGGTACAGAGTCAATGTGGAGGCTATATACAGGGGTAACGGTACAGAGTCAATGTGGAGGCTATATACAGAGGGTAACGGTACAGAGTCAATGTGGAGGCTATATACAGGGGGTAACGGTACAGAGTCAATGTGGAGGCTATATACAGAGGGTAACGGTACAGTGTCAATGTGGAGGCTATATACAGAGGGTAACGGTACAGTGTCAATGTGGAGGCTATATACAGAGGGTAACGGTACAGTGTCAATGTGGAGGCTATATACAGAGGGTAACGGTACAGAGTCAATGTGGAGGCTATATACAGAGGGTACCGGTACAGAGTCAATGTGGAGGCTATATACAGGGGGTAACGGTACAGAGTCAATGTGGAGGCTATATACAGAGGGTAACGGTACAGTGTCAATGTGGAGGCTATATACAGAGGGTAACGGTACAGAGTCAATGTGGAGGCTATATACAGAGGGTAACGGTACAGAGTCAATGTGGAGGCTATATACAGGGGGTAACGGTACAGAGTCAATGTGGAGGCTATATACAGAGGGTAACGGTACAGTGTCAATGTGGAGGCTATATACAGAGGGTAACGGTACAGAGTCAATGTGGAGGCTATATACAGGGGGTAACGGTACAGAGTCAATGTGGAGGCTATATACAGAGGGTAACGGTACAGAGTCAATGTGGAGGCTATATACAGGGGGTAACGGTACAGAGTCAATGTGGAGGCTATATACAGAGGGTAACGGTACAGTGTCAATGTGGAGGCTATATACAGAGGGTAACGGTACAGTGTCAATGTGGAGGCTATATACAGAGGGTAACGGTACAGAGTCAATGTGGAGGCTATATACAGGGGGTACCGGTACAGAGTCAATGTGGAGGCTATATACAGAGGGTAACGGTACAGTGTCAATGTGGAGGCTATATACAGAGGGTAACGGTACAGAGTCAATGTGGAGGCTATATACAGGGGGTACCAGTACAGAGTCAATGTGGAGGCTATATACAGAGGGTAACGGTACAGAGTCAATGTGGAGGCTATATACAGGGGGTAACGGTACAGTGTCAATGTGGAGGCTATATACAGAGGGTAACGGTACAGAGTCAATGTGGAGGCTATATACAGAGGGTAACGGTACAGTGTCAATGTGGAGGCTATATACAGAGGGTAACGGTACAGAGTCAATGTGGAGGCTATATACAGAGGGTAACGGTACAGTGTCAATGTGGAGGCTATATACAGAGGGTAACGGTACAGTGTCAATGTGGAGGCTATATACAGAGGGTAACGGTACAGAGTCAATGTGGAGGCTATATACAGAGGGTAACGGTACAGAGTCAATGTGGAGGCTATATACAGAGGGTAACGGTACAGTGTCAATGTGGAGGCTATATACAGAGGGTAACGGTACAGTGTCAATGTGGAGGCTATATACAGAGGGTAACGGTACAGAGTCAATGTGGAGGCTATATACAGAGGGTAACGGTACAGTGTCAATGTGGAGGCTATATACAGAGGGTAACGGTACAGTGTCAATGTGGAGGCTATATACAGAGGGTAACGGTACAGTGTCAATGTGGAGGCTATATACAGAGGGTAACGGTACAGTGTCAATGTGGAGGCTATATACAGAGGGTAACGGTACAGTGTCAATGTGGAGGCTATATACAGAGGGTAACGGTACAGAGTCAATGTGCAGGCTATATACAGAGGGTAACGGTACAGAGTCAATGTGGAGGCTATATACAGAGGATAACGGTACAGTGTCAATGTGGAGGCTGTATACAGAGGGTAACGGTACAGAGTCAATGTGGAGGCTATATACAGAGGGTAACGGTACAGAGTCAATGTGCAGGCTATATACAGAGGGTAACGGTACAGAGTCAATGTGCAGGCTATATACAGAGGGTAACGGTACAGAGTCAATGTGCAGGCTATATACAGAGGGTAACGGTACAGAGTCAATGTGGAGGCTATATACAGAGGGTAACGGTACAGAGTCAATGTGCAGGCTATATACAGAGGGTAACGGTACAGAGTCAATGTGGAGGCTATATACAGAGGGTAACGGTACAGAGTCAATGTGCAGGCTATATACAGAGGGTAACGGTACAGTGTCAATGTGTGGGGGCGCCGGTTAGTTGAGGTAATTGGGGTAATATGTCATGTAGGTAGAGTTAAAGTGACTGGTCATAGATTATAAACAGAGAGTAGCAGCAACGTAAAAGAGGGGTCTGGGTAGCCCTTGATTAGTTGTTCAGGAGTCTTATGGTTTGGGGGTAGAAGCTGTTACGAAGCCTTTTGGACGTTGACTTGGCGCTCCGGTACCTCAAGCCGTGCGGTAGCAGAGAGAACAGTCTATGACTAGGGTGGCTGGAGTCTTTGACAATTTTTAGGGCCTTCCTCTGACACGGTCTGGTATAGAGGTCCTGGATGGCAGAAAGCTTGGACCCAGTGATGTACTGGGCCATACGCACTAACTTCTGGCTTATGAATGGGTTTTGTTATGATGTTCTTATGAACATGAGCTTCAAATATGTCCAGCCAGCTACTGTGCCAGCCAGGCTTATGTGTCATAATAACCCCTCTCTGTGTGTCTCAGCTGTGGCGGTGAGGCGTAGCCATGGACACCAGCACCTCTCTGGCCATCCAGAGCCTGTTCAGCTACGTGGAGGAGGACAACGTGCCGGCCATCAAAGCCCACCTGGACAAGTTCAAGGAGGTGGACAGCAGGAGCGAGGTGAGTGGAAGGCACTGCTAAGTATACATTAAAGGGGAAGTTCACCCATTTTTACATGTGGCCTTATTTAGTGCAGAGATATTATCTAGAGTGAGATTGTGATGTAATAGGAGTTGGTTTGGAGTGTTTCATAACATGCTTTAGACACATTTACATAATGCATTGTAATCAATGGCAAGCGATGACTCAGCAAATTGTGAGATTGATGAAACAAAATATTTAAAAAAAAACAGTTTCGGGGATCAACTACTAGCACAGAAATAATGAAAATAAGGCCATATGTAAAAATGGGTGAACTTCCCCTTTAACATTGTCTCAATGAAGAGTTTAGCCACAAGCCATATGTGACATGCAAACACAGCTACAAGCATGCTAGAGCAATATCCACCGTTGTAGTACGGATGAAGCCTGAGACATTTTATTTAAGATTTTAAAACCGGTATTTTAAATCCTGGATGCTGATTGTTTTTTAGACAGGCAGCCCAATTCTGATATTATTTTCTGAAAATGAATTGATGTGAGAAGATCTGATGTGATTAGTGGAAAAAATATCAGAATTGGACTGGCTGTGTGATCGCAGCTTAAATCTACCAAATAATCCAACCTCCACATATTTAACACTTTACCAGGTCAATAAGCAACTAAAACAGCCATTAGTATTCTGTGTAAACCCATTTTTGAATCTTTCATACCACATTATAAACTGGGTGGTTCCAGCCTTGAATGCTGATTGGCTGACAGCCGTATACCACGGGTATGACAAAACATGTATTTTTACTGCTCTAATTATATTGCTAACCAGTTTATAATAGCAATAAGGTACCCCGGGGTTTGTGGTATATGGCCAATATACCACAGCTAAGGGCTGTATCCAGCCACTCCGCGTTACGTTGTGCATAAGAACAGCCCTTAGCTGTGGTATATTGGCCATATCTCACACCTCGTCGGGCCTTATTGCGTAATTATATCATATGAAGTGATGCTCCAATGAAATCTGGGCTTAGTAGTTAGGCTACTTTGGTGTGATTGATAACTGTTTGTCTCTTTCTCTTCTCTCGCTCTCTTCTCTCTCTTCTCTCTCTCCTCTCTCCTCTCCTCTCTTCTCTCTTCTCTCTCTTCTCTCTCTCTCTTCTCTCTCCTCTGTCTCTTCTCTCTTCTCTCTCTCTCTCTTCTCTCTCTCTCTCTCTCTCTCTCTCTCTCTCACCTCTCTCTTCTCTCTCCTCTCTTCTCTCTCCTCTCTTCTCTCTTCTCTCTCTCTCTCTCTCCTCTCTTCTCTCTCCTCTCCTCTCTTCTCTCTCTCTCTTCTCTCTCCTCTGTCTCTTCTCTCTTCTCTCTCTCTTCTCTCCTCTCTCTCTCTTCTCTCCTCTCTCTTCTCTCTCTCCTCTCTTCTCTCTTCTCTCTTCTCTCTCTCTCTCTTCTCTCCTCTCTCTTCTCTCTCTCTCTTCTCTCTTCTCGGTCTCTCTCTCTGTCTCTGTCTCTCTCTCTGTCTCTGTCTGTCTCTCTCTCTCCTCTCCTCTCTTCTCTCTCTCTCTTCTCTCTCCTCTGTCTCTTCTCTCTCCTCTCCTCTCTTCTCTCCTCTCTCTTCTCTCTCTCTCTCCTCTCTTCTCTCTCTTCTCTCTCTCTCTTCTCTCTCCTCTGTCTCTTCTCTCTTCTCTCTCTCTCTCTTCTCTCCTCTCTCTTCTCTCTCTTCTCTCTCTCCTCTCTTCTCTCTTCTCTCTTCTCGGTCTCTGTCTCTGTCTCTCTCTCTGTCTCTGTCTCTCTCTCTGTCTCTGTCTGTCTCTCTCTGTCTCCTCAGAATGGTCAGACTCTCCTCATGATGGCATCAGAACAGGGCAGCCTAGAGATGGTCCAGGAGCTCCTCAGGAGGGGAGCCAATGTCAACCTGGATGATGTGGTAAACAGACACGCATACACACAGACGCGCATACACAGACGCGCACACACACACACACACCAAATGGTAGTTAGACCATGGCTTTGAGGTTTGGTGTTGTTTTAGCCACATTATTCAGACATGGCACAGAGGTCTTAGTGTCCAGGCTGCAGAACTCACCACACTGTGGTTGGGTTAAAACAGAGCCCCATAATGAACCCCTGTAGAATGCCTCAGGCCTCAGTTAGAGTAAATGACAGGGTGTAGATCTGCTGTCTCCATCAACACACCCACACACACACACACACTCTCAACCTCTTACTAAACCACACACACACACACACACTCAGACTCTCACTACACTAGACTGAGTGAGACTGACCAGACCTGGGCACCGTCTCTCTCTCTCTCTTTTCTCTGTCTGACACTAACTGTCTCCACCCTGCATCCATGAGCACCTGGTACGACCAGCTGGTAGGTACAGCATTGTGGAGCCACAACGTGATTGGGGTTTCCGTGGCGACCCAGTGTAACCCCTGTGTGTTCTGCCCGTCAACAGGACTGCTGGACGGCGCTGATCTCGGCGGCAAAGGAGGGCCATGTGGAGGTGGTGAAGGAGCTGCTGGCCAACAATGCCAGCCTGGAGCACCGGGACATGGTAGGAGAGTAGAGGGGATGGCACTGGGTGCTGGGTATTGGGAAGAGACATTGGCAGAGTGGGTACTCTGAAGGAAACAGTAAAGCTTTTGAACCGGTGTGTAACATTTCTCTTGAAAAACTAGTTTGATTGAAACAGCTCGGAAAAACATCTTTAGAAAAAGATGAAAGGATGATTATGCTTGATCTGGCCTTCTTTTTTTTCTGGATAATAATGTATTTTGAAAAGCTTTCATGTCTAAAACATTCTGGGGTGAAGAAGGTAACTTACAACTCTGGCACAGCAGTGTATCTGTCATTAATAGTGTCCATAGGATGAGAGCTAGAATACAATACAATTTATATGACGGGGGGGTCTAATCCTGAATGCTGATTGGTTAAAACCGCAGAATACTAAACAATACAATACAATACTTGCTTTACTGGTCCATTTGCACGGATATTCTTTATTTTTTGCTGTCACACTACCAGACATACAATGGCAGAACTAGTTTCTTCACATTCTTCCTCGATGTTTTTATGTGTCACTGCAATCCATTCCAGGCTGCTTTTTAAAAAGGTATTGAACCTTTATTTAAGTAGGCAAGTCGGTTAAGAAGAAATTCTTATTTACAATGACGGCCTGCTTTGTAGTGATTCATCCGTTAGCTTCAGACACGATTCCATTAGCTTCATTATGATCTCCTCCATTTTGTAATAATTGCATTTCGTGAGCTCTGGATGTCTGGAGTACATTAACCTGGTTAATAACTGTAAAACAACCTCTCAGTGGAAGGGTGCCCATTTCATATCCTATAGTATCTTTCCACCGTTCTGTGTTCATTCAAATTTCATAGTATAGTTCATATTCAAGGCTATTCTAAATGCCTTCTTTTTGCAATACGCCAATGAGATGGATGAGCCTTTTGGTTTTCCTCTGCAAATGAAAGCATTCAGAGAGTGATATTTAAGTAGCATTGGGGGGTGGGGGGGGGTAATGGAGAAAAGACTAATGCCTGTTTGTTCATTATGAGTGTCGTCATGGCCAAGGCTTTCTCACTTAGGATGCATTTTACCTTCTGAGATGTGCTGTTTTCATTTCAGATGTTTTATTTAGTGGACTTGTTCTATTCTAAGGTGACATCAGTCATGGCAGGGTTTGGTGCCAGCCTGTCTGTACTAATAACAGTATTAAATCCACTGTGTGGCTACGTACATGTCGTGCTATATGACTACTCCACTGCTGCCCCCTCTCTCTCTCTGTGTGTGTGTGTGTGTTTTATTGTACAGGGGGGATGGAGCGCCCTCATGTGGGCTTCCTATAAGGGTCGTGTGGAGGTGGCCCAGCTGCTGCTGGAGAAAGGAGCTAGCCCCAACATCACTGGCCAGGTACTATTCCTATATAAAGAGCTTTTACCGTGTATTTATTCATACATTAAATAACTTATTGTCATAATTAGGTACTGTATATCATTAGTCTATTACAGTGTTAGTTAAATATGCTAATGTCTGTCCTTCCAGTACAGTGTGTTTCCTGTCATATGGGCAGCCGGACGAGGCCATGCTGAGATCGTCCATCTCCTCATTAAGCATGGCGCTAAAGTCAACTGCTCTGACAAGGTAAGCACACAGACACATACTCACCACCGGTTCTGTCTTATA
The DNA here is from genome assembly GCF_034236695.1 of Oncorhynchus nerka. NCBI lineage: Eukaryota > Metazoa > Chordata > Actinopteri > Salmoniformes > Salmonidae > Oncorhynchus > Oncorhynchus nerka. The sequence goes on from NC_088413.1 coordinate 69,527,546, forward strand.
CAAAATTATTTTTAAAAAGCAACCTGAAGTAAGTTAGGATCTTATTTAAACTACGCCAATGACCCTACTTAAGGTGTTTCAATAATCATCAATGCTGTCTCTCTCTCTCTCTCTCTCTCTCTCTCTCTCCATCCCTGTTCTCAGTATGGCACTACCCCGTTGATCTGGGCAGCCAGGAAGGGCCACTTTGACAGTGTGATGCACCTGCTGGTCAATGGGGCTGATGTGGACCAGGAGGGAGCGGTAAGTGGACCTCCCTACTCTTATTATAACTCCAGGATATCCCTATACGGCCACAACGACTCACTAAAGGCTCATGCAAGACAGGCGTTTGTTTGTTTGCTATTTTCACCAAATAAGTTCAGTATTGTTTGAGGTTGTGGTTGAAACGTCTTACTACACCGTGACATGAGGACTTATAATAATAATAATGTCTTTCCAGATGATATTCCCAGTCATACCACTTGAAAGTATTGTGCTAAATCACTCAAATCAGACTGTTCTTCTCCCCCTATCAGCATTGTGCTAAATCAGACTGTTATTCTCCTTCTATCAGCATTGTGCTAAAACAGACTGTTCTTCTCCCCCTATCAGCATTGTGCTAAAACAGACTGTTCTTCTCCCCCTATCAGCATTGTGCTAAAACAGACTGTTCTTCTCCCCCTATCAGCATTGTGCTAAAACAGACTGTTCTTCTCCCCCTATCAGCATTGTGCTAAAACAGACTGTTCTTCTCCCCCTATCAGCATTGTGTTAAATCAGACTGTTCTTCTCCCCCTATCAGCATTGTGCTAAAACAGACTGTTCTTCTCTCCCTATCAGCATTGTGCTAAAACAGACTGTTCTTCTCCCCCTATCAGCATTGTGCTAAAACAGACTGTTCTTCTCCCCCTATCAGCATTGTGCTAAAACAGACTGTTCTTCTCCCCCTATCAGCATTGTGTTAAAACAGACTGTTCTTCTCCCCCTATCAGCATTGTGCTAAAACAGACTGTTCTTCTCCCCCTATCAGCATTGTGCTAAAACAGACTGTTCTTCTCCCCCTATCAGCATTGTGTTAAAACAGACTGTTCTTCTCCCCCTATCAGCATTGTGCTAAAACAGACTGTTCTTCTCCCCCTATCAGCATTGTGTTAAAACAGACTGTTCTTCTCCCCCTATCAGAATTCCATGACAGCTCTAATCGTGGCGGTGCGGGGTGGTTTCAATGAGGTGGTGAAGGAGCTTCTGAAGAGGAACCCCAATGTCAACATGACAGACAAGGACGGCAACACAGCCCTGATGATCGCTGCCAAGGAGGGCTACACTGAGATAGTACAGGACCTGCTGGATGCTGGCACCTACGTCAACATACCAGACAGGGTAGGTGACAACAACACAGGCTGTATACTATTGTAGTGATTTGCGCTAAGAGTCGGGAAGCAAGTTCAGGGAGCGAGTGTTTTAATAAATAAACACAACATAATACAAAACTAAGAAACACAAACAAGGCACAGACATGACACTGGAACAGAAACAATAACGCCTGGGGAAGGAACCAAAGTCACTATATATATAGGGAAGGTAATCAGGGAGGTGATGGAGTCCAGGTGAGTCTGATGATGTGCAGGTGCGCGTAACGTAACGATGGTGACAGGAGTCCGCCATAACGATCGGCCTGGTGACCTAGAGGCCGGAGAGGGAGCACACGTGACAGATATAGACCAGTGGTTGCCAACCGGTTTATCTTCAAGACATTCCTAGTCGATCACCAAATATTTCTGTAGAAAAGCCAATGAACGATAAAGTCTTGCACTCTTTTTTTCGTGTTGAGCTGTTGCCAGTAGCTGCACTTGATTCAAAAGTCCTGCACACCGGGTAAGCAAAGTGTTCCCATGACACAAACTCCGCCTACCCGGCGGACTGGCAAATCTGTGACTAAATCGAGTGCACCTGCTGCGCTGCCCAATCGGATAGCTTCCGTGACCCTGGCCACAGCCATAGTCTAGTAGCCTACATAAGATTGAATAACTTTTAAAAACATGACCACAGAGAGGCTGTCAATGAATACAGCAAAGAGCTGCTGGTTAAATGACTGAGTTCATGTTTAAGTTGTTTTTCAGCACTGTCACTGTTTTTATTCAACACTATTACTAAAAGCTGCTTCTCCGTACTTCCACTCGGGCTGCAGCTGTAATGAATGAGTAGCCAGGTATCGACAGCCCTGCGTTTTATCATTATTAGCAGCTCGCCGTGTCGTGTCGATTTTTAATATTAAGGAATATATTTAACTTTCTCTGGTTATAGGAACAACATGATTTTGTACATGAGGCAGATGCGGTGCGACTCAAGTTTTGCCATCAGGTGGAAGACTGTGTCCCATCTCTCTGGTCAGTCTCACCTCTCTCTGGTCAGTCTCAGCAGAGGAAAGGAAGAAGAGAGCAGGTAGAAGACGGTGTCCCCTCTCTCTGGTCAGTCTCACCAGAGGAAAGGAAGGAGAGAGCAGGTAGAAGACGGTGTCCCCTCTCTCTGGTCAGTCTCACCAGAGGAAAGGAAGGAGAGAGCAGGTAGAAGACGGTGTCCCATCTCTCTGGTCAGTCTCACCTCTCTCTGGTCAGTCTCAGCAGAGGAAAGGAAGGAGAGAGCAGGTAGAAGACGGTGTCCCCTCTCTCTGGTCAATCTCACCAGAGGAAAGGAAGGAGAGAGCAGGTAGAAGACGGTGTCCCCTCTCTCTGGTCAGTCTCACCAGAGGAAAGGAAGGAGAGAGCAGGTAGAAGAGGGTGTCCCCTCTCTCTGGTCAGTCTCACCAGAGGAAAGGAAGAAGAGAGCAGGTAGAAGACGGTGTCCCATCTCTCTGGTTAGTCTCACCAGAGGAAAGGAAGGAGAGAGCAGGTAGAAGACGGTGTCCCATCTCTCTGGTTAGTCTCACCAGAGGAAAGAAAGAAGAGAGCAGGTAGAAGACGGTGTCCCATCTCTCTGGTTAGTCTCACCTCTCTCTGGTCAGTCTTACCAGAGGAAAGGAAGGAGAGAGCAGGTAGAAGACTGTGTCCCATCTCTCTGGTTAGTCTCACCAGAGGAAAGGAAGGAGAGAGCAGGTAGAAGACGGTGTCCCCTCTCTCTGGTCAGTCTCACCAGAGGAAAGGAAGAAGAGAGCAGGTAGAAGACGGTGTCCCCTCTCTCTGGTCAGTGTCACCAGAGGAAAGGAAGGAGAGAGCAGGTAGAAGACGGTGTCCCATCTCTCTGGTTAGTCTCACCAGAGGAAAGGAAGGAGAGAGCAGGTAGAAGACGGTGTCCCCTCTCTCTGGTCAGTCTCACCTCTCTCTGGTCAGTCTCACCAGAGGAAAGGAAGAAGAGAGCAGGTAGAAGACGGTATCCCATCTCTCTGGTTAGTCTCACCAGAGGAAAGGAAGGAGAGAGCAGGTAGAAGACGGTGTCCCCTCTCTCTGGTCAGTCTCACCAGTGGAAAGGAAGGAGAGAGCAGGTAGAAGACGGTGTCCCCTCTCTCTGGTCAGTCTCACCTCTCTCTGGTCAGTCTCACCAGAGGAAAGGAAGGAGAGAGCAGGTAGAAGACGGTGTCCCCTCTCTCTGGTCAGTCTCACCAGTGGAAAGGAAGGAGAGAGCAGGTAGAAGACGGTGTCCCCTCTCTCTGGTCAGTCTCACCTCTCTCTGGTTAGTCTCACCAGAGGAAAGGAAGAAGAGAGCAGGTAGAAGGCGGTGTCCCATCTCTGGTTAGTCTCACCAGAGGAAAGGAAGAAGAGAGCAGGTAGAAGACGCCCATCTCTGGTTAGTCTCACCAGAGGAAAGGAAGAAGAGAGCAGGTAGAAGACGGTGTCCCATCTCTCTGGTCAGTCTCACCAGAGGAAAGGAAGGAGAGCGCAGGTAGAAGACGGTGTCCCCTCTCTCTGGTCAGTCTCACCTCTTTGGTCAGTCTCACCAGAGGAAAGGAAGAAGAGAGCAGGTAGAAGACGGTGTCCCATCTCTCTGGTCAGTCTCACCAGAGGAAAGGAAGGAGAGAGCAGGTAGAAGACGGTGTCCCCTCTCTCTGGTCAGTCTCACCAGAGGAAAGGAAGGAGGGAGCAGGTAGAAGACGGTGTCCCCTCTCTCTGGTCAGTCTCACCAGAGGAAAGGAAGAAGAGAGCAGGTAGAAGACGGTGTCCCCTCTCTCTGGTCAGTCTCACCAGAGGAAAGGAAGGAGAGAGCAGGTAGAAGACGGTGTCCCCTCTCTCTGGTCAGTCTCACCAGAGGAAAGGAAGGAGAGAGCAGGTAGAAGACGGTGTCCCATCTCTCTGGTCAGTCTCACCTCTCTCTGGTCAGTCTCAGCAGAGGAAAGGAAGGAGAGAGCAGGTAGAAGACGGTGTCCCCTCTCTCTGGTCAATCTCACCAGAGGAAAGGAAGGAGAGAGCAGGTAGAAGACGGTGTCCCCTCTCTCTGGTCAGTCTCACCTAGAAGAGGGTGTCCCCTCTCTGGTCAGTCTCACCAGAGGAAAGGAAGAAGAGAGCAGGTAGAAGACGGTGTCCCATCTCTCTGGTTAGTCTCACCAGAGGAAAGGAAGGAGAGAGCAGGTAGAAGACGGTGTCCCATCTCTCTGGTTAGTCTCACCAGAGGAAAGAAAGAAGAGAGCAGGTAGAAGACGGTGTCCCATCTCTCTGGTTAGTCTCACCTCTCTCTGGTCAGTCTTACCAGAGGAAAGGAAGGAGAGAGCAGGTAGAAGACTAGTGTCCCATCTCTGGTTAGTCTCACCAGAGGAAAGGAAGGAGAGAGCAGGTAGAAGACGGTGTCCCCCATCTCTCTGGTCAGTCTCACCAGAGGAAAGGAAGAAGAGAGCAGGTAGAAGACGGTGTCCCCTCTCTCTGGTCAGTGTCACCAGAGGAAAGGAAGGAGAGAGCAGGTAGAAGACGGTGTCCCATCTCTCTGGTTAGTCTCACCAGAGGAAAGGAAGGAGAGAGCAGGTAGAAGACGGTGTCCCCTCTCTCTGGTCAGTCTCACCTCTCTCTGGTCAGTCTCACCAGAGGAAAGGAAGAAGAGAGCAGGTAGAAGACGGTATCCCATCTCTCTGGTTAGTCTCACCAGAGGAAAGGAAGGAGAGAGCAGGTAGAAGACGGTGTCCCCTCTCTCTGGTCAGTCTCACCAGTGGAAAGGAAGGAGAGAGCAGGTAGAAGACGGTGTCCCCTCTCTCTGGTCAGTCTCACCTCTCTGGTCAGTCTCACCAGAGGAAAGGAAGGAGAGAGCAGGTAGAAGACGGTGTCCCCTCTCTCTGGTCAGTCTCACCAGTGGAAAGGAAGGAGAGAGCAGGTAGAAGACGGTGTCCCCTCTCTCTGGTCAGTCTCACCTCTCTCTGGTTAGTCTCACCAGAGGAAAGGAAGAAGAGAGCAGGTAGAAGGCGGTGTCCCATCTCTGGTTAGTCTCACCAGAGGAAAGGAAGAAGAGAGCAGGTAGAAGACGGTGTCCCATCTCTCTGGTTAGTCTCACCAGAGGAAAGGAAGAAGAGAGCAGGTAGAAGACGGTGTCCCATCTCTCTGGTCAGTCTCACCAGAGGAAAGGAAGGAGAGCGCAGGTAGAAGACGGTGTCCCCTCTCTCTGGTCAGTCTCACCTCTTTGGTCAGTCTCACCAGAGGAAAGGAAGAAGAGAGCAGGTAGAAGACGGTGTCCCATCTCTCTGGTCAGTCTCACCAGAGGAAAGGAAGGAGAGAGCAGGTAGAAGACGGTGTCCCCTCTCTCTGGTCAGTCTCACCAGAGGAAAGGAAGGAGGGAGCAGGTAGAAGACGGTGTCCCCTCTCTCTGGTCAGTCTCACCAGAGGAAAGGAAGAAGAGAGCAGGTAGAAGACGGTGTCCCCTCTCTCTGGTCAGTGTCACCAGAGGAAAGGAAGGAGAGAGCAGGTAGAAGACGGTGTCCCATCTCTCTGGTTAGTCTCACCAGAGGAAAGGAAGGAGAGAGCAGGTAGAAGACTGTGTCCCCTCTCTCTGGTCAGTCTCACCAGAGGAAAGGAAGAAGAGAGCAGGTAGAAGACGGTGTCCCCTCTCTCTGGTCAGTGTCACCAGAGGAAAGGAAGGAGAGAGCAGGTAGAAGACGGTGTCCCCTCTCTCTGGTCAGTCTCACCTCTCTCTGGTTAGTCTCACCAGAGGAAAGGAAGAAGAGAGCAGGTAGAAGGCGGTGTCCCATCTCTGGTTAGTCTCACCAGAGGAAAGGAAGAAGAGAGCAGGTAGAAGACGGTGTCCCATCTCTCTGGTTAGTCTCACCAGAGGAAAGGAAGAAGAGAGCAGGTAGAAGACGGTGTCCCATCTCTCTGGTCAGTCTCACCAGAGGAAAGGAAGGAGAGCGCAGGTAGAAGACGGTGTCCCCTCTCTCTGGTCAGTCTCACCTCTTTGGTCAGTCTCACCAGAGGAAAGGAAGAAGAGAGCAGGTAGAAGACGGTGTCCCATCTCTCTGGTCAGTCTCACCAGAGGAAAGGAAGGAGAGAGCAGGTAGAAGACGGTGTCCCCTCTCTCTGGTCAGTCTCACCAGAGGAAAGGAAGGAGGGAGCAGGTAGAAGACGGTGTCCCTCTCTCTGGTCAGTCTCACCAGAGGAAAGGAAGAAGAGAGCAGGTAGAAGACGGTGTCCCCTCTCTCTGGTCAGTGTCACCAGAGGAAAGGAAGGAGAGAGCAGGTAGAAGACGGTGTCCCATCTCTCTGGTTAGTCTCACCAGAGGAAAGGAAGGAGAGAGCAGGTAGAAGACGGTGTCCCCTCTCTCTGGTCAGTCTCACCAGAGGAAAGGAAGAAGAGAGCAGGTAGAAGACGGTGTCCCCTCTCTCTGGTCAGTGTCACCAGAGGAAAGGAAGGAGAGAGCAGGTAGAAGACGGTGTCCCATCTCTCTGGTTAGTCTCACCAGAGGAAAGGAAGGAGAGAGCAGGTAGAAGACGGTGTCCCCTCTCTCTGGTCAGTCTCACCTCTCTCTGGTCAGTCTCACCAGAGGAAAGGAAGAAGAGAGCAGGTAGAAGACGGTGTCCCATCTCTGGTTAGTCTCACCAGAGGAAAGGAAGGAGAAAGCAGGTAGAAGACGGTGTCCCCTCTCTGGTCAGTCTCACCAGAGGAAAGGAAGGAGAGAGCAGGTAGAAGACGGTGTCCCCTCTCTCTGGTCAGTCTCACCTCTCTGGTCAGTCTCACCAGAGGAAAGGAAGAAGAGAGCAGGTAGAAGGCGGTGTCCCATCTCTGGTTAGTCTCACCAGAGGAAAGGAAGAAGAGAGCAGGTAGAAGACGGTGTCCCATCTCTCTGGTTAGTCTCACCAGAGGAAAGGAAGAAGAGAGCAGGTAGAAGACGGTGTCCCATCTCTCTGGTCAGTCTCACCAGAGGAAAGGAAGGAGAGCGCAGGTAGAAGACGGTGTCCCCTCTCTCTGGTCAGTCTCACTCTTTTGGTCAGTCTCACCAGAGGAAAGGAAGAAGAGAGCAGGTAGAAGACGGTGTCCCATCTCTCTGGTCAGTCTCACCAGAGGAAAGGAAGGAGAGAGCAGGTAGAAGACGGTGTCCCCTCTCTCTGGTCAGTCTCACCAGAGGAAAGGAAGGAGAGAGCAGGTAGAAGACGGTGTCCCCTCTCTCTGGTCAGTCTCACCAGAGGAAAGGAAGAAGAGAGCAGGTAGAAGACGGTGTCCCCTCTCTCTGGTCAGTGTCACCAGTGGAAAGGAAGGAGAGAGCAGGTAGAAGACGGTGTCCCCTCTCTCTGGTCAGTCTCACCTCTCTCTGGTTAGTCTCACCAGAGGAAAGGAAGAAGAGAGCAGGTAGAAGGCGGTGTCCCATCTCTGGTTAGTCTCACCAGAGGAAAGGAAGAAGAGAGCAGGTAGAAGACGGTGTCCCATCTCTCTGGTTAGTCTCACCAGAGGAAAGGAAGAAGAGAGCAGGTAGAAGACGGTGTCCCATCTCTCTGGTCAGTCTCACCAGAGGAAAGGAAGGAGAGCGCAGGTAGAAGACGGTGTCCCCTCTCTCTGGTCAGTCTCACCTCTTTGGTCAGTCTCACCAGAGGAAAGGAAGAAGAGAGCAGGTAGAAGACGGTGTCCCATCTCTCTGGTCAGTCTCACCAGAGGAAAGGAAGGAGAGAGCAGGTAGAAGACGGTGTCCCCTCTCTCTGGTCAGTCTCACCAGAGGAAAGGAAGGAGGGAGCAGGTAGAAGACGGTGTCCCCTCTCTCTGGTCAGTCTCACCAGAGGAAAGGAAGAAGAGAGCAGGTAGAAGACGGTGTCCCCTCTCTGGTCAGTGTCACCAGAGGAAAGGAAGGAGAGAGCAGGTAGAAGACGGTGTCCCATCTCTCTGGTTAGTCTCACCAGAGGAAAGGAAGGAGAGAGCAGGTAGAAGACGGTGTCCCCTCTCTCTGGTCAGTCTCACCAGAGGAAAGGAAGAAGAGAGCAGGTAGAAGACGGTGTCCCCTCTCTCTGGTCAGTGTCACCAGAGGAAAGGAAGGAGAGAGCAGGTAGAAGACGGTGTCCCATCTCTCTGGTTAGTCTCACCAGAGGAAAGGAAGGAGAGAGCAGGTAGAAGACGGTGTCCCCTCTCTCTGGTCAGTCTCACCTCTCTCTGGTCAGTCTCACCAGAGGAAAGGAAGAAGAGAGCAGGTAGAAGACGGTATCCCATCTCTCTGGTTAGTCTCACCAGAGGAAAGGAAGGAGAAAGCAGGTAGAAGACGGTGTCCCCTCTCTGGTCAGTCTCACCAGAGGAAAGGAAGGAGAGAGCAGGTAGAAGACGGTGTCCCCTCTCTCTGGTCAGTCTCACCTCTCTCTGGTCAGTCTCACCAGAGGAAAGGAAGGAGAGAGCAGGTAGAAGACGGTGTCCCCTCTCTCTGGTCAGTCTCACCAGTGGAAAGGAAGGAGAGAGCAGGTAGAAGACGGTGTCCCCTCTCTCTGGTCAGTCTCACCTCTCTCTGGTTAGTCTCACCAGAGGAAAGGAAGAAGAGAGCAGGTAGAAGGCGGTGTCCCATCTCTGGTTAGTCTCACCAGAGGAAAGGAAGAAGAGAGCAGGTAGAAGACGGTGTCCCATCTCTCTGGTTAGTCTCACCAGAGGAAAGGAAGAAGAGAGCAGGTAGAAGACGGTGTCCCATCTCTCTGGTCAGTCTCACCAGAGGAAAGGAAGGAGAGCGCAGGTAGAAGACGGTGTCCCCTCTCTCTGGTCAGTCTCACCTCTTTGGTCAGTCTCACCAGAGGAAAGGAAGAAGAGAGCAGGTAGAAGACGGTGTCCCATCTCTCTGGTCAGTCTCACCAGAGGAAAGGAAGGAGAGAGCAGGTAGAAGACGGTGTCCCCTCTCTCTGGTCAGTCTCACCAGAGGAAAGGAAGGAGAGAGCAGGTAGAAGACGGTGTCCCCTCTCTCTGGTCAGTCTCACCAGAGGAAAGGAAGAAGAGAGCAGGTAGAAGACGGTGTCCCCTCTCTCTGGTCAGTGTCACCAGAGGAAAGGAAGGAGAGAGCAGGTAGAAGACGGTGTCCCATCTCTCTGGTTAGTCTCACCAGAGGAAAGGAAGGAGAGAGCAGGTAGAAGACGGTGTCCCCTCTCTCTGGTCAGTCTCACCTCTCTCTGGTCAGTCTCACCAGAGGAAAGGAAGAAGAGAGCAGGTAGAAGACGGTATCCCATCTCTCTGGTTAGTCTCACCAGAGGAAAGGAAGGAGAAAGCAGGTAGAAGACGGTGTCCCCTCTCTCTGGTCAGTCTCACCAGAGGAAAGGAAGGAGAGAGCAGGTAGAAGACGGTGTCCCCTCTCTCTGGTCAGTCTCACCTCTCTCTGGTCAGTCTCACCAGAGGAAAGGAAGAAGAGAGCAGGTAGAAGGCGGTGTCCCATCTCTGGTTAGTCTCACCAGAGGAAAGGATGAAGAGAGCAGGTAGAAGACGGTGTCCCATCTCTCTGGTCAGTCTCACCAGAGGAAAGGAAGGAGAGCGCAGGTAGAAGACGGTGTCCCCTCTCTCTGGTCAGTCTCACCTCTTTGGTCAGTCTCACCAGAGGAAAGGAAGAAGAGAGCAGGTAGAAGACGGTGTCCCCTCTCTCTGGTCAGTCTCACCAGAGGAAAGGAAGGAGAGAGCAGGTAGAAGACGGTGTCCCCTCTCTCTGGTCAGTCTCACCTCTCTCTGGTCAGTCTCACCAGAGGAAAGGAAGGAGAGAGCAGGTAGAAGACGGTGTCCCCTCTCTCTGGTCAGTCTCACCAGTGGAAAGGAAGGAGAGAGCAGGTAGAAGACGGTGTCCCCTCTCTCTGGTCAGTCTCACCTCTCTCTGGTTAGTCTCACCAGAGGAAAGGAAGAAGAGAGCAGGTAGAAGGCGGTGTCCCATCTCTGGTTAGTCTCACCAGAGGAAAGGAAGAAGAGAGCAGGTAGAAGACGGTGTCCCATCTCTCTGGTTAGTCTCACCAGAGGAAAGGAAGAAGAGAGCAGGTAGAAGACGGTGTCCCATCTCTCTGGTCAGTCTCACCAGAGGAAAGGAAGGAGAGCGCAGGTAGAAGACGGTGTCCCCTCTGGTCTCTGGTCAGTCTCACCTCTTTGGTCAGTCTCACCAGAGGAAAGGAAGAAGAGAGCAGGTAGAAGACGGTGTCCCATCTCTCTGGTCAGTCTCACCAGAGGAAAGGAAGGAGAGAGCAGGTAGAAGACGGTGTCCCCTCTCTCTGGTCAGTCTCACCAGAGGAAAGGAAGGAGAGAGCAGGTAGAAGACGGTGTCCCTCTCTGGGTCAGTCTCACCAGAGGAAAGGAAGAAGAGAGCAGGTAGAAGACGGTGTCCCCTCTCTCTGGTCAGTGTCACCAGAGGAAAGGAAGGAGAGAGCAGGTAGAAGACGGTGTCCCATCTCTCTGGTTAGTCTCACCAGAGGAAAGGAAGGAGAGAGCAGGTAGAAGACGGTGTCCCCTCTCTCTGGTCAGTCTCACCTCTCTCTGGTCAGTCTCACCAGAGGAAAGGAAGAAGAGAGCAGGTAGAAGACGGTATCCCATCTCTCTGGTTAGTCTCACCAGAGGAAAGGAAGGAGAAAGCAGGTAGAAGACGGTGTCCCCTCTCTCTGGTCAGTCTCACAGAGGAAAGGAAGGAGAGAGCAGGTAGAAGACTGTCCCTCTGGTCAGTCTCACCAGAGGAAAGGAAGAAGAGAGCAGGTAGAAGGCGGTGTCCCATCTCTGGTTAGTCTCACCAGAGGAAAGGAAGAAGAGAGCAGGTAGAAGACGGTGTCCCATCTCTCTGGTTAGTCTCACCAGAGGAAAGGAAGAAGAGAGCAGGTAGAAGACGGTGTCCCATCTCTCTGGTCAGTCTCACCAGAGGAAAGGAAGGAGAGCGCAGGTAGAAGACGGTGTCCCCTCTCTCTGGTCAGTCTCACCTCTTTGGTCAGTCTCACCAGAGGAAAGGAAGAAGAGAGCAGGTAGAAGACGGTGTCCCATCTCTCTGGTCAGTCTCACCAGAGGAAAGGAAGGAGAGAGCAGGTAGAAGACGGTGTCCCCTCTCTCTGGTCAGTCTCACCAGAGGAAAGGAAGGAGAGAGCAGGTAGAAGACGGTGTCCCCTCTCTCTGGTCAGTCTCACCAGAGGAAAGGAAGAAGAGAGCAGGTAGAAGACGGTGTCCCCTCTCTCTGGTCAGTGTCACCAGTGGAAAGGAAGGAGAGAGCAGGTAGAAGACGGTGTCCCCTCTCTCTGGTCAGTCTCACCTCTCTCTGGTTAGTCTCACCAGAGGAAAGGAAGAAGAGAGCAGGTAGAAGGCGGTGTCCCATCTCTGGTTAGTCTCACCAGAGGAAAGGAAGAAGAGAGCAGGTAGAAGACGGTGTCCCATCTCTCTGGTTAGTCTCACCAGAGGAAAGGAAGAAGAGAGCAGGTAGAAGACGGTGTCCCATCTCTCTGGTCAGTCTCACCAGAGGAAAGGAAGGAGAGCGCAGGTAGAAGACGGTGTCCCCTCTCTCTGGTCAGTCTCACCTCTTTGGTCAGTCTCACCAGAGGAAAGGAAGAAGAGAGCAGGTAGAAGACGGTGTCCCATCTCTCTGGTCAGTCTCACCAGAGGAAAGGAAGGAGAGAGCAGGTAGAAGACGGTGTCCCCTCTCTCTGGTCAGTCTCACCAGAGGAAAGGAAGGAGGGAGCAGGTAGAAGACGGTGTCCCCTCTCTCTGGTCAGTCTCACCAGAGGAAAGGAAGAAGAGAGCAGGTAGAAGACGGTGTCCCCTCTCTGGTCAGTGTCACCAGAGGAAAGGAAGGAGAGAGCAGGTAGAAGACGGTGTCCCATCTCTCTGGTTAGTCTCACCAGAGGAAAGGAAGGAGAGAGCAGGTAGAAGACGGTGTCCCCTCTCTCTGGTCAGTCTCACCAGAGGAAAGGAAGAAGAGAGCAGGTAGAAGACGGTGTCCCCTCTCTCTGGTCAGTGTCACCAGAGGAAAGGAAGGAGAGAGCAGGTAGAAGACGGTGTCCCATCTCTCTGGTTAGTCTCACCAGAGGAAAGGAAGGAGAGAGCAGGTAGAAGACGGTGTCCCCTCTCTCTGGTCAGTCTCACCTCTCTCTGGTCAGTCTCACCAGAGGAAAGGAAGAAGAGAGCAGGTAGAAGACGGTATCCCATCTCTCTGGTTAGTCTCACCAGAGGAAAGGAAGGAGAAAGCAGGTAGAAGACGGTGTCCCCTCTCTCTGGTCAGTCTCACCAGAGGAAAGGAAGGAGAGAGCAGGTAGAAGACGGTGTCCCCTCTCTCTGGTCAGTCTCACCTCTCTCTGGTCAGTCTCACCAGAGGAAAGGAAGGAGAGAGCAGGTAGAAGACGGTGTCCCCTCTCTCTGGTCAGTCTCACCAGTGGAAAGGAAGGAGAGAGCAGGTAGAAGACGGTGTCCCCTCTCTCTGGTCAGTCTCACCTCTCTCTGGTTAGTCTCACCAGAGGAAAGGAAGAAGAGAGCAGGTAGAAGGCGGTGTCCCATCTCTGGTTAGTCTCACCAGAGGAAAGGAAGAAGAGAGCAGGTAGAAGACGGTGTCCCATCTCTCTGGTTAGTCTCACCAGAGGAAAGGAAGAAGAGAGCAGGTAGAAGACGGTGTCCCATCTCTCTGGTCAGTCTCACCAGAGGAAAGGAAGGAGAGCGCAGGTAGAAGACGGTGTCCCCTCTCTCTGGTCAGTCTCACCTCTTTGGTCAGTCTCACCAGAGGAAAGGAAGAAGAGAGCAGGTAGAAGACGGTGTCCCATCTCTCTGGTCAGTCTCACCAGAGGAAAGGAAGGAGAGAGCAGGTAGAAGACGGTGTCCCCTCTCTCTGGTCAGTCTCACCAGAGGAAAGGAAGGAGAGAGCAGGTAGAAGACGGTGTCCCCTCTCTCTGGTCAGTCTCACCAGAGGAAAGGAAGAAGAGAGCAGGTAGAAGACGGTGTCCCCTCTCTCTGGTCAGTGTCACCAGAGGAAAGGAAGGAGAGAGCAGGTAGAAGACGGTGTCCCATCTCTCTGGTTAGTCTCACCAGAGGAAAGGAAGGAGAGAGCAGGTAGAAGACGGTGTCCCCTCTCTCTGGTCAGTCTCACCTCTCTCTGGTCAGTCTCACCAGAGGAAAGGAAGAAGAGAGCAGGTAGAAGACGGTATCCCATCTCTCTGGTTAGTCTCACCAGAGGAAAGGAAGGAGAAAGCAGGTAGAAGACGGTGTCCCCTCTCTCTGGTCAGTCTCACCAGAGGAAAGGAAGGAGAGAGCAGGTAGAATACGGTGTCCCATCTCTCTGGTCAGTCTCACCAGAGGAAAGGAAGGAGAGAGCAGGTAGAAGACGGTGTCCCCTCTCTCTGGTCAGTCTCACCTCTCTCTGGTCAGTCTCACCAGAGGAAAGGAAGAAGAGAGCAGGTAGAAGACGGTGTCCCATCTCTCTGGGCAGTCTCACCAGAGGAAAGGAAGGAGAGAGCAGGTAGAAGACGGTGTCCCCTCTCTCTGGTTAGTCTCACCAGAGGAAAGGAAGAAGAGAGCAGGGACCGTAAAAGGCGGTTGGGAAAATCGTTTTGAACGAAAAATCGCTTTCAACTCGAAATTCAAGTCGGAAACTCGGGCATCTTTCTAGAGCTCTGACTTTTCAACCTGAAGATCATGGACGTTGTGATTTGACCTCGTTGACCATCAGATGCAGGCACCATCAGTCCAGTAAAATAAAATCAAAATGATTTCAATTCATGCTCCACAGTGCCTCACAAGTGCTAAACCAACGGATCTATTTTGTTATCAAAGCTCGAGTTTTGAAATATAATATGGTCTGATTAACAATATTGTCAGGCCAGGCATATAGCCAATATGCTGTGATATGTATTAGGCCTACTGCTGAAACCTCATTCCTACAGAACTGTTTGTGTGGGGTTCATGTAAAAAAAATCAAATCTGAGCAGTAGATCTCAGTTTGCTTTTTGACTGTGAAAGGGATCTTGACTCAGAAAAGGTTGGTGCCCACTGCTATAGACTAGATAGGAAGAGATACATAATGTAGGTAAAGATGGTTAGTTTAAAGGAGGGTCAACGTACCAGACAGGGTAGGCAACCATCACCAGTCACTAAAGATTAGCTGAAGTGTTGCCCTGACAACCCTGCCAATACACAGAGTCTAGACATGATTAAATCAACCTGAATGATAAAAGTCATGATATATGGATAAATGGTAACAGTATCATCAGCTGCTCTACAGTATAGTCTGTCTCCTCTGTTCTGTGATGATTCAGTGTGTGTTCTCTGTAGTGAAAGCCTGTGGTGTTTCCTGTGTGTGTCACACAGAGTGGGGAGACGGTGCTGATTGGAGCAGTGCGAGGAGGACATGTGGAGATCGTCAGAGCCCTTCTGAACAAATATGCCGACATTGACGTCAGGGGACAGGTAGGAGTCTCTAATGTGACACATCCACATTGTTAAAAGTCAAATGCAGCCGTTTCTATCTCCATATCAAATCATTTCTGGGTAACAACGAAGTACCTTACTGTGATTTTTTTTTTTTTTACCATTTTAATTGAAAACACAAAAAACAGCTTCTTAGCAAAGAGCAATTTCTCAAGCAAGAGTTTAGCTAGGACTGTCTGGGAGTGGTCTAAGTAGGGAGCGGAAAACGGAAAACAACCTGTTATTGGCAGAGCGGTTTGGAACTCTCTCTCTTATTGGTCTATTAACTAATTTTACCTGGTGATGTCACAAGGCAGGCCAAAACTCCATCCCACCAAAACAGGCTGAAAGTTTTATGCATCTTTTCAAACAGCTCTTACACTAAAAGGGCATTGTCATCATTTTTTAAAACAATTATACAGTATTATTTCAACCTCAGTGTGGAAATATATGTAACACAGAAAAATCTCATTTTTGACTGCACTGGGCCTTTAACATTTATTTGATCTATCGTCATGCCAATACTGGTCCCATTCATTAGGGCACACTGTAGCAAAACGTTTTACAATGGAAAACAAAAACGAGCATTTTTTTATTGGGCATATTCAGGTAGTCCCTCCCTGTTTCTGTCAGTTTTGTTCTGTTTGGTGCCTGTTATTCGCTATTCGCTGTGCATTTATTCCACATGTCATGATTCTAATCTTTATCTCTGCATTGTTAGAAAAGGACCCGTAAGTAAGCATTTCAGTGTATAATCTACACCAGTTTTTTACAAAGCAAGTGACAAAGAACATTTGCATTGATTTAATGAATACGACCATGTTCTCAACTGTGCTAAACAGGACAGTAAGACTGCTCTCTACTGGGCAGTAGAGAAGGGGAACTGCACCATGGTGAGAGACATCCTTCAGTGCAACCCGGACACTGAGAGTTGCACCAAGGTAAGGAACAGCCACAGCTGTTTCATTGCACTATGATAAATTCTTCACTTGAAATTCTACACCGTGATGAAGTTATCCTTGTTTCAAAATGATTTTTTCACAAGTCATTAAAGTTGCAAATAAACCTTTGCTTGCTTATGTTCTCTAGGTCTGAGATGATGATGATGATGTGTGTTTCAGGATTCAGAGACCCCTCTGATCAAAGCCACCAAGATGAGGAACATTGAGATAGTAGAGCTGCTCCTGCACAGAGGGGCCAAGGTGGCTGCTGTCGACAAGGTACTGGAGAAACACAACATATAGAGCCTATGTCTTTCAAATATCATCACAGGTTCTGTATTCAAGCCAAAGAATTTCCTGGATGTCAATTTGCTTTTCACAAGACTGCTTATGAGATGGAAAGTTAAATGGAAGGAAAACGTTCTTGACATTTGAATGATGTTACTGTTTTATGTCTGATGTGACAAATATATATCCACATTGTGTGTGACTGTAAAGTTTCTATAGTCTACTGTAATCATCTCTCTCCCCTACTCTACAGTAATCATCTCTCTCCCCTACTCTACTGTAATCATCTCACTCCCCTACTCTACTGTAATCATCTCTCTCCCCTACTCTACTCTAATCATCTCTCTCCCCTACTCTACAGTAATCATCTCTCTCCCCTACTCTACTCTAATCATCTCTCTCCCCTACTCTACTGTAATCATCTCTCTCCCCTACTCTACTCTACTCATCTCTCTCCCCTACTCTACTCTAATCATCTCTCTCCCCTACTCTACAGTAATCATCTCTCTCCCCTACTCTACTGTAATCATCTCTCTCCCCTACTCTACTGTAATCATCTCTCTCCCCTACTCTACAGTAATCATCTCTCTCCCCTACTCTACAGTAATCATCTCTCTCCCCTACTCTACTCTAATCATCTCTCTCCCCTACTCTACAGTAATCATCTCTCTCCCCTACTCTACTCTAATCATCTCTCTCCCCTACTCTACTGTAATCATCTCTCTCCCCTACTCTACTCTACTCATCTCTCTCCCCTACTCTACTGTAATCATCTCTCTCCCCTACTCTACTCTAATCATCTCTCTCCCCTACTCTACAGTAATCATCTCTCTCCCCTACTCTACTGTAATCATCTCTCTCCCCTACTCTACAGTAATCATCTCTCTCCCCTACTCTACAGTAATCATCTATCCCCCCTACTCTACTCTAATCATCTCTCTCCCCTACTCTACAGTAATCATCTCTCTCCCCTACTCTACTCTAATCATCTCTCTCCCCTACTCTACTGTAATCATCTCTCTCCCCTACTCTACTCTACTCATCTCTCTCCCCTACTCTACTGTAATTATCTCCACTCTAATCATCTCTACTCTAATCATCTCTACTCTACTCATCTCTTCTCTAATCATCTCTACTCTACTCTAATCACCTCTATTCTAATCATCTCTACTCTACTCTAATCATGTCTACTCTAATCATGTCTACTCTACTCTGAACATCTCTACTCTACTCTAAACATCTCTACTCTACTCTAAACATCTCTTCTCTTATCATCTCCACTTTACTTTACTCTAATCATCTCTACTCTTCTCTTATCATCTCCACTTTACTCTACTCTAATCATCTCTCTCTCCCCGTGTCCAGAAAGGAGACACAGCCCTTCACATTGCCATCAGAGGGCGGAGCCGCAAGCTGGCTGAGCTCCTCCTGAGGAACCCTAAAGATGGCCGCCTGCTCTACCGCCCCAACAAGGCCGGCGAGACGCCTTACAACATTGACTGCACCCACCAGAAAAGCATCCTCACCCAGATATTTGGAGCCAGTGAGAAATTATACTTTATCATGAAGATATGCATATTAAAACAGATATAGTCAACTAGTGTTGAAGTACTCTAGTGTTTAATATGAACCTGTTATTATGAAAGAAAAATGTAACAAAGAAAATATAACATTCAAATGCTATTATTTAAGTCACCTGTTAATATGAATCATTACTCTGAAGGTTTAGCTCGCTCACTCTTATTTTGGATAAATTGTGGTATTTATGAAGTTATGACCACTCACACTCTCTCTCTCCATTCCCTTCTCTCTCTCTCCATTCCCTTCTCTCTCTTTCTCTCTCTCTCCCTCCCTGTTCCCTTCTTTCTCTCTCTCTCTCTCTCTCTCTCCCTCCCTGTTCCCTTCTTTCTCTCTCTCTCTCTCTCCGTTCCCTTCTCTCCCTCTCTCTCTCTCCGTTCCCTTCTCTCCCTCTCTCTCTCTCTCTCTCTCTCTCTCTCTCTCTCTCTCCCCCTCTCTCTCCCTCTCCCTATCTGTCAGAGCACCTGTCTCCTTCTGAGTCTGACGGTGACATGCTGGGGTATGATCTGTACAGCAGTGCCCTAGCAGACATCCTCAGTGAGCCCACCATGCAGCCTCCTATCTGTGTGGGCCTGTACGCCCAGTGGGGCAGCGGCAAGTCCTTCCTGCTCAAGAAACTGGAGGGTAAGAGAGGACCACCAGGAACACCACTGAGGCTGTTTTCGACTGTTTTGTTTCAGCTGAAGCTTCACAAAGCGCGCTAATCTAAAAATAGTAAAATACTACTACAACAACAATATCAATCTTGAAGTGAACATGTCAGCCTATTTAGTAAAGTTCTGGACATTACCTGTTTCATTTTTACTCAGTCCCAGTTCTCTGCCTTAGTGCCTCATGCGTATCCCCGTGTTAGGCAGGACCAGCTAAAGGCCCTGACTCATTTGTAGGTCCCCGTGTTAGGCAGGACCAGCTAAAGGCCCTGACTCATTTGTAGGTCCCCGTGTTAGGCAGGACCAGCTAAAGGCCCTGACTCATTTGTAGGTCCCCGTGTTAGGCAGGACCAGCTAAAGGCCCTGACTCATTTGTAGGTCCCCGTGTTAGGCAGGACCAGCTAAAGGCCCTGACTCATTTGTAGGTCCCCGTGTTAGGCAGGACCAGCTAAAGATCCTGACTCATTTGTAGGTCCCCGTGTTAGGCAGGACCAGCTAAAGGCCCTGACTCATTTGTAGGTCCCCGTGTTAGGCAGGACCAGCTAAAGATCCTGACTCATTTGTAGGTCCCCGTGTTAGGCAGGACCAGCTAAAGGCCCTGACTCATTTGTAGGTCCCCGTGTTAGGCAGGACCAGCTAAAGGCCCTGACTCATTTGTAGGTGCCCGTGTTAGGCAGGACCAGCTAAAGGCCCTGACTCATTTGTAGGTCCCCGTGTTAGGCAGGACCAGCTAAAGGCCCTGACTCATTTGTAGGTCCCCGTGTTAGGCAGGACCAGCTAAAGGCCCTGACTCATTTGTAGGTCCCCGTGTTAGGCAGGACCAGCTAAAGATCCTGACTCATTTGTAGGTCCCCGTGTTAGGCAGGACCAGCTAAAGGCCCTGACTCATTTGTAGGTCCCCGTGTTAGGCAGGACCAGCTAAAGATCCTGACTCATTTGTAGGTCCCCGTGTTAGGCAGGACCAGCTAAAGGCCCTGACTCATTTGTAGGTCCCCGTGTTAGGCAGGACCAGCTAAAGGCCCTGACTCATTTGTAGGTCCCCGTGTTAGGCAGGACCAGCTAAAGATCCTGACTCATTTGTAGGTCCCTGTGTTAGGCAGGACCAGCTAAAGGCCCTGACTCATTTGTAGGTCCCCGTGTTAGGCAGGACCAGCTAAAGGCCCTGACTCATTTGTAGGTCCCCGTGTTAGGCAGGACCAGTTAAAGGCCCTGACTCATTTGTAGGTCCCTGTGTTAGGCAGGACCAGCTAAAGGCCCTGACTCATTTGTAGGTCCCTGTGTTAGGCAGGACCAGCTAAAGGCCCTGACTCATTTGTATGTCCCCGTGTTAGGCAGGACCAGCTAAAGATCCTGACTCATTTGTAGGTCCCTGTGTTAGGCAGGACCAGCTAAAGGCCCTGACTCATTTGTAGGTCCCCGTGTTAGGCAGGACCAGCTAAAGGCCCTGACTCATTTGTAGGTCCCCGTGTTAGGCAGGACCAGCTAAAGGCCCTGACTCATTTGTAGGTCCCCGTGTTAGGCAGGACCAGCTAAAGGCCCTGACTCATTTGTAGGTCCCCGTGTTAGGCAGGACCAGCTAAAGGCCCTGACTCATTTGTAGGTCCCCGTGTTAGGCAGGACCAGCTAAAGATCCTGACTCATTTGTAGGTCCCCGTGTTAGGCAGGACCAGCTAAAGGCCCTGACTCATTTGTAGGTCCCTGTGTTAGGCAGGACCAGCTAAAGGCCCTGACTCATTTGTAGGTCCCCGTGTTAGGCAGGACCAGCTAAAGACCCTGACTCATTTGTAGGTTCCCGTGTTAGGCAGGACCAGCTAAAGATCCTGACTCATTTGTAGGTCCCCGTGTTAGGCAGGACCAGCTAAAGATCCTGACTCATTTGTAGGTTCCCGTGTTAGGCAGGACCAGCTAAAGATCCTGACTCATTTGTAGGTCCCTGTGTTAGGCAGGACCAGCTAAAGATCCTGACTCATTTGTAGGTCCCCGTGTTAGGCAGGACCAGCTAAAGGCCCTGACTCATTTGTAGGTCCCCGTGTTAGGCAGGACCAGCTAAAGGCCCTGACTCATTTGTAGGTCCCCGTGTTAGGCAGGACCAGCTAAAGGCCCTGACTCATTTGTAGGTCCCCGTGTTAGGCAGGACCAGCTAAAGGCCCTGACTCATTTGTAGGTCCCTGTGTTAGGCAGGACCAGCTAAAGGCCCTGACTCATTTGTAGGTCCCCGTGTTAGGCAGGACCAGCTAAAGATCCTGACTCATTTGTAGGTCCCCGTGTTAGGCAGGACCAGCTAAAGGCCCTGACTCATTTGTAGGTCCCCGTGTTAGGCAGGACCAGCTAAAGGCCCTGACTCATTTGTAGGTCCCCGTGTTAGGCAGGACCAGCTAAAGGCCCTGACTCATTTGTAGGTCCCCGTTTTAGGCAGGACCAGCTAAAGGCCCTGACTCATTTGTAGGTCCCCGTGTTAGGCAGGACCAGCTAAAGGCCCTGACTCATTTGTAGGTCCCCGTGTTAGGCAGGACCAGCTAAAGGCCCTGACTCATTTGTAGGTCCCCGTGTTAGGCAGGACCAGCTAAAGATCCTGACTCATTTGTAGGTCCCCGTGTTAGGCAGGACCAGCTAAAGGCCCTGACTCATTTGTAGGTCCCCGTGTTAGGCAGGACCAGCTAAAGACCCTGACTCATTTGTAGGTTCCCGTGTTAGGCAGGACCAGCTAAAGATCCTGACTCATTTGTAGGTCCCCGTGTTAGGCAGGACCCGCTAAAGATCCTGACTCATTTGTAGGTTCCCGTGTTAGGCAGGACCAGCTAAAGATCCTGACTCATTTGTAGGTCCCCGTGTTAGGCAGGACCAGCTAAAGATCCTGACTCATTTGTAGGTCCCCGTGTTAGGCAGGACCAGCTAAAGGCCCTGACTCATTTGTAGGTCCCCGTGTTAGGCAGGACCAGCTAAAGGACCTGACTCATTTGTAGGTCCCCGTGTTAGGCAGGACCAGCTAAAGGCCCTGACTCATTTGTAGGTCCCCGTGTTAGGCA